>NW_007043459.1:453030-502717 GCF_000164805.1 Carlito syrichta | reverse complement strand
GCAATTCACTCACCTCAGACTCCCAAGGCACAGGATTACAGACTGAACCCCCGAGTCCAGCTTAAAGTTAATGAAAAAAAAGTGATTCCTCTGTAGTTATTTCTCACTCATCTATGTTCTTGATCCCTGGTTTTCAAGTAAACTGAGGTCCATCATATAGCAAACCTCATGGTAAAGAGCAAGGGATTTGGAGTAATGCAGCCTTGACTGTTTTCTAGCTGTGGTGCTTGGAAAATTGCTTAAACTCTCTGTGCCTCAGCTTTTCTTATCTGTGAAATGGAAGTACTACTTAACCCAGTGAATCTCAACTGTAGTGTGCATCTGAATCATCTGGAAGACCTGTTAAAATTTAAAATATGGATGGCTGGTCCCATCCCTAGAGTTTCTGATTCAGTAGATCTGGAATGGGATACAGCAGTCCGCATTTCCAACAAGTTTCCAATGATGCCACTGGTTCCAGGACCACACTTTGAGAACAACTGCCTGACCCACTGGGTGAAGATTAAATGTGATAATTGTATAAAACACATGGTACAGTGAATTAGTCATTTGCCTGAAAGGAAAAATTATATTTAACTTGTTAGAGGCCAACGTTTAACTCTTTATAAAACCTGGTGAATTGTTGCAATTTAATAAAAAATATTGATTAGTGGAGATTCCATATGTAATGAAATTATTTCATTTCTGCAACCTATGATTTTTATAGTGCAAAAGAGAAAACTCGCACCTGTACTTTCACTGCTGCTAGGGAAGGATTAATAAATTTGTCACAAGACATTGGAAGGAAAAGTTGGCAAGAAAGGAATCATCTTAGATGGCCATGAATCAAATCACGTTCCATTCTTCTGGTGCCCCCTCTATGCTCCTCCCTAGTCCTTCTGAAATCTAGACCCAGTGCTGGAGGGTAACCTTAACAATGCAAGGTTCCCACTTACCGGCAGGGAACAAAAGCAATCCATGGTCCACTGACTGTCTGCTGTTTTCCCTTTCCCTGCATTGCCTCAGAGGTGGATGATGAGAAATGGAATGGCCTCACATCAGACTCAAGGATTGTGAGTGTGAGTTCTACATGGACTTAAAAATCACTGAACAAGCTGATGCCTTCTTTTCTTCCTTTTTCCCTTCCCCCTTCTCTCCCTCCCTGCTGCCTCCTTTTTGTCTTTGCTATTCCCCTTCCTTTTGCTCTACATGTGAACATTAAATATCATAGAAATACAGCATTTGTTTTGCAATACCGGCAACTGACAACCTCTTAAAAAGAAACCCTAGAACCAAATTAGCTTGTCTGCTTCTAAAGAGAAAGAAGTTCTGGCATGGTATTCAGGCATATTCCACTCACAAAAATAGCCCTGGTCATATGCAACAAATTGAAACTATACAAATAACACCCGGAGTGTAATGTGTTATACCTAATTAAAAATTTATGGACCACTAATTTTTCATAAAGTTTGACCAATACCTGATACCCTACTTCCTCCTGTGGTAGACCAAGTGGGATTCAATGCCACTTCGTTTGGGAGAAATGGGAGTGAATGCGAACTGCAGGGGCTTGGGAAGTTTGGGAAAAGTTTACTCGAGTGATAGGCATGCTGAACAACCAATTTTATTATCAAGGAAATCTGTGGAACTTCTTTTCTGAAGATTTCAGGGAATGGTTCTAAGTGCAATTTTACCCAGAGACAGCAGACTGGACTGAATGACCTCTGAAGGATCCTTTCAAGACCGTGATTTTGGAAATATTTTTGTTATACCAAACCACTCACTGCTTCCTAACACCCCAGACACTTATAAAGCTCCACACATCTTCTCCACTGCATAGTTAACTGCCATACAGTCTTTTATGAGCACCTCTAGTAAAATACCCACTCCAGAGAAGCAGAGTAAAAAATGCCTATGACTTAGAGCAACCTTTGAGATAGGAGCTCTCAATTGCTATTTAAATTTAAATGCTGCATCATAATTCAGGATGCTAAATCAGTGTATAAAAAGAGATCAATACACAGTAAAACTACAAGCAAGGCTGGCATAGACCCCACAGACCACACAGTTTCCTTTTCCATGTAAACGCTCCAGACCTGTTTGACACTGCCTCATTTGACATTACTTAGTCCATAAAACTTTACACGTTTATAATGGGCAACAATAAGACTGGGCAGTTACTGTGGAATAAAATGGGAGAAAGAAGTTACCAGACCTTCAAATATGGTCATCATTTTCTAGCCAAATGCTTTATTAATGATAAATCAGCAGTCCCAAATTAACACAGAAATGATAAAATATCTACTTCATTGACAGGCTTTCATTATGAACTATGCCTATAGATTCAAACTGGAAAGACTTACACTCTACATACCACTTCCAACTTTTGAGTAATGTTTCATTAGTGACAGGTAAATAGGAGGCATTTTAAGAACATTTCAATAAATCTTATGTGCAGTGGGACTGATTTTTCTTAAGTGGACCAAGTTGGATTGGAAGACTTATAAAAATAGATTGATTTTTTTCCTCTGGTACCACAAGGAAGAAAAACTACAAGAAGTACTTTGCTGCTGACATTTTTAAGACTTTGCATCCTATTGCTTGTTTGACATCATCAGATGATGCAGAATATTAGGAAAATATAGAGGAATGGTGAACAGATGAAACTAGCAAAACAAGGGTATTATTTGCATCAAAAACTGGAGGGTAAAAATGAATTCTTTTCATTAAATCATTATTTGCCCCTTTCCATCCTACAGATGAGCCAAGTCAGGCTATAGCCTTTTATAAGACATGGTTGCTTTAGAGCACGAGGGCTTCAGTATTCTGGCCTAACATCTAGCCAGTATCTTTTTCAACTTGAGAACAGGCAGCTTGCAGTTCTAAACTAACAGACCAAGTTCTCCCTTGCTTGTTTAGGCCTCTACAAAGAAAGAAAGAAATGTAATCCAATCAAGATGATGCTGATAGTGTAGAAACCTTCCCAAAGCTTCATTACAGAGAGAATTCCTATATCTTGTAATGATACTTCAAGGTATGTTTTTTGTCTTGTGGTGGATTCAGATGTCTGTAATAGGTCATATAATAATAAGATTATATTGTTTTGGGAATTGGGTTGAAGTATCTTCTTTACCTCCCATCTTCTAAGACACATTCATTCCCTCCAGGTCCCCAACCCCAGTATGACCTCAAAGCCCCTATCCCTCAGGTTGATGCACAATGAGGATCCAGTACAGCTCCTTCTGCACTGCCTCATCCAAGCCTTTGGATAACCTTAAAGGCATGGTTTTGAAACTTCTCCATGAAGCAGAAGCAGCCTTGCCACAAAAAAAGAAAAACTGAACTTCATGATCAACCAGACTTAAGTGTGAACAGACTCGATCTCAGACCAAATCAACATCTCCACTCCTGTCCTGACAACTATAAATTCAGAAGTCATCACCACATAAAGTGCCTCATGCACAAATACTTGAACTCTGACTTCCTTTCAACAGCCCTAATGGTACTGCTTGCCATACCATTTTAACATGCCCTGGTGTTGTAATGCCTTAAATGACAAGTTCAACTACGATCGTAGCCCTGGTTGCCAAACCTAACTCCACAACACCTTCTGTCATAGAGCATGTGACCTTGATGTGACACACACAAAGGACCTCCCCCCAAAGCCTTGGCTCTCCCAAGCCTTTCCATTTCTATTAGAATAGGAGGCCTACGATCCATATCTGCAAAGGATAGATATGAAAATAATTAACCATCTCTTCTGTTCAGCTGTAACTTATATTCCCTCTGAGGAGAAAATGGAGAGAGACAGAGACAAAAACAAAAAACAAAAAAAACCTCAAGGCCCAGAGACCCACGTTTCATTTGGAACACTAGGGGTTCTTGGTGGAGATCATTAAAGTGTAGTTTGAAATGTTTTCCTTTTCTCATTAAATCACTAGCCCTGTAATTGATGTCATAAAAAATATCTGTGTTCAGTTGCAGTGGGTTTCTCAAGTCCCTTCAAGTTATCAATTATTTACATCCCAGTGAAACGAAAGAGAACCACAATGCAAGGTCCTGAAGTGCCACCAAGGAGTTTGGGGGTGGCGTCGTCAATCTTATGCATTGCACCCACGAAGAGGCATTACACTCTTCTCAGGAAAGTTCATTTCCCCTTCTCTGTCATACATTATCTGGGTAGATTTTATTGCTTCTCCTCATAAATAGTCTCACTGGGCTTTTTGTTTGCTCATATCCTCCACAATTTATACTCTTAAGGATGAGAGGAAAAACACCAGTACCTTCAGCTTACACAGACTCTTTTTTCCAGATCTCCTGGACTTTAACCATTTCCTCCTCATTCCCTTTGCATTCAGGGCGTTTTGGTCATCTACCAACATTCGTGTGGTGCCAGATTCTAGAGAAAATTACATTTGCGAATGGCATGTTTCATTGGTATTAGGAGTCATAGCCTTCGATTATTTCTTCTTGTTTTAATTTCCCCTTCCCCAACTTTCTCCCTCCATTAAACAGCAGTGTCACTGTAGCAAGACCAGATACTCATACTATGACTTGTCCTTGGGGGAAGCAACAGAAAACATTTGATGATAAGTCTTAACACCCTAAGTAGCTGTTGTTCCTTGAGTGATGTAAAAAGGAGTTTTGGCAAGTGCACCACCTTGACATATTCTGGTAAAGACGTTTATGGGTATTGCTGGTAAAATCTGATATTGCTTATAGTGCCAACTCATTATTTTCAGACTTATTAGGGATTATTCTTTTATCGGTCCCATTGCAACAGCTTGAGACCGTTTATGAAATCAGAGTTACTTCTAAACTTAGAGTGTGATAGGCTTTAGCTTTTCTGTCACACAAAGTGCCTATCCAAATCTACATAAATCTGTTCCTGATCAGCCCATTTTTCTGATCTACAAAGTATAAATTCAGTTGTTATCAATAATATGACAGACAATACTTGAACCTTTTGGAGAATGATGAAGTGACTCCTTCCAGGATCCATGATATGTATAATAATCATTCCTCATCTAGTTACAAGGGAAGTTTCAGGACAGAAGGGAGCATGCTGGTTAGACACACAACTGTAGCCATGGTTCTTTCATTGTGCATTCTATGTTTACTTTTCCTTAGATATTTAAACACCTACATTGGCATGGAGATGTGGGGACATTCTATGAAATCTGGATCCTGAAAACCTCAGCAACTTGATTGACTTTAGAGACTTACAGTTCTGTTTGCCAACTAGTATTATGCCATCCAGAATTCCACAACTGACTGGAGCAATATAGATAAGCATTATTCCTCTCCCGTTCATTTTCTGCAAAGAAAGGACTATTTAGAACATAAGGGGATGAGTTCATCTAATGCAGCTATGAGGAAGGAGAGAAGGACATTTTTGCAAAGTGATCAAAAGCCACTTATACAATTAGGTGCCTGGGATGAAGGATCCAGTGGTTGCTGTGATCTCAGCTTGATGCTCCAGCTTCCTGTAGGATGGGGGTTGCATCATGTGGCTGACAGCTTTGTGCTTCCTGCCCAAAGGAAGCAAAAGGGAGCCAGAAAATAGGGGTGTGGGGGAAGGAGCAGCTCAGTAGGCACAGAGGAAAGAAGTTCTCTCTAGCTTGCTCTGATCCCAACCAAGGTCAGTGCTTGATGGTTCTTTTAATAGAATGTGGTTCTGCCGAGGTCAAAGCCAGTGCAGCTTAAAGAAGCCTCTGCAGATGATTTCAAAACTGAAAAAGAGAAAAGATTGCTTCTGTGGAGAAACCACTACAAATGTTCAAAAAATGTAGAAAGAGAAGAGCATGAATTTACAAGAAGGAAAATGGGTATGAGTGAACCCAAGTAACTTTGTTTAGCCTTAGTTGTACATGATCTGTATTTTCTTTTTTTGAGACAGGGTCTTGCTCTGTCTCCCAAGCTGGAGTGTAGTAGTATGATCATAGCTCACCATAAGCTCAAACTCCAAGGCTCAAGTGATCAAGTGCTTCTGCCCCCAGTGTAGCTGGGACTACAGGTGTATGTCACCCAGTCCAGCGGGGTGTGTGTGTGTGTGTGTGTGTGTGTGTGTGTGTGTGTGTGTGTGTGTGTGTGTATGTGTGTGTGTGTACAGATGGGGTTTCACCATGTTGTCCAGGCTGGTCTCAAACCCTGGACTGAAGTGCTGGGATTATAGATATGAACAACTGCCTCTGGCCTTGTGCTTTCTATTATAGGTTAGGATGAATGCTTTCATTTTTGTCGAGCTTAATAATTTTCAAAGCATGTTCACACATATTTTGCCTGTTTTTCCTCAGGTGGGTAGGCAGGACTAATGTCTTGCTTGCCAGTTTCAAGGCCCAGAATGGTAAGAGTTGCCTGATCTAGTGCGATCACCAGCAGGAAGGAGCTCTTCTGGCTCCTGTGTACGGCACTTCCCTCCCCAGTCTCTCTGGAGCACAGCCTCTGTCTCAAGGACTTCTCCACTCTTCTCTTGCTCAGCAGGGCACAGTGCCATTCCCTGTTCTTGGTGGCAGCTCGGTAAACACTGATTGATGAATTAATTGGCAACAGTGATAATGACTGCTCTCAAGTACCTACAACAAAAGTTGTTGTTTTCCTCAGGGATCTGCCCAGAACTGATGTACCTAGGGCTGGCATTAGAAAAATAATGAACAATATCAGTGGATATTAGTGACTGAGGAAGCAGGCTCCGATTACGCTCTAGACACCACACTGAGATTCACACAATTAGAAGTTTACAGTCAACTGTTGGATGATACAGTCCATTAATCTTTCTAACAGTTACACGGTTCCATTTGGACCAGGCTCAGCTCTTATAAAATGCAGACTCATTACACTGACTCAGACGGGAGCCAGAGGAACATACTCAAGGGCAGAGCCGCCGTTGGCAAGCACACTTGAAGAACTATTTTGGTATCTTAAATATGAAATAGAAGTTAGGCAAGTTCACTGGAAAGGCAGTCCTTGCTTTCCCTTGCTTAACTCTTTGTTCCTCTGTCCTGCTTGCCTTGTCCACTTGGGAATCCAAGCACAAAGAGAAGAGAGTATTTTATAATCCCCTGCTCAGAGAACACGGTCAAGGGATTTCACCAAAATGGAACTGAGATAAAAATTATTCTGTTTGGGATGTAGAGGAATAGGCAGACAGTTTAAATGTAGTGATTCGGAGGATGAAGTGGATAATTTGGCCTCTCAAATTTCCTTTGGAGCTTGAAATATCCCGCTTGACTATACTGAACAAATGAGCACAAAGTCCTCAAATCTCCAGACACAGAATGATGAGGAGAGCTGTTTCACTTATTCTTTCTGTTTCAAAGAAGTGCCCCATGGCATTGGGACCTTTGTGAGTATTATTTCATTGTATCCATATTTCATTTTTCAGCTGAAAAATGATGTCTTAGAAAGGTAAAATAACACACCCAAAGTCACATCGCTGTGAAGTGACCAGGCAAGGATATGCAAATGGAACCCAAGCCTATTTTCACGAAAAGCCATGCTCTGAGCTCTTTCTTGGTGTTACTAGAAGAAGAGGTTCTATACATGCATTCAGTTTTCATTTCATTCAGTTTTCATTCATTGGCGTGGACTGGCTGTACAGTCACTGAAGTTAGGGAAGTGGATCCTGAGATGCTTAGGAATGAGAACTAGAACTTATGAAGGGGGGCCAAAAAACCCAGAATCTATTTATAAAAAATTGCATATTTATTCTTATGTGTTTAAATTACAGCCGACTTCAAAGTACTCTCCGCTTGATGCAATAGACCTATCAATACACTTTTTCCACTGCTCAAAACAGTTTTTGAATTCAACAATTTTGATGCCTTTTAGTGCTTCCGCTGTTTTTTGTTTCACCTCTTCCACATCTGCAAAATGTTTCCCTTTGAGGAATTTTTTCATTCAGGAAACAAACAAAAAGTCACACAGGGTCATGCTGTTTTTGGTCAAAAACTGCTGAACACTCAGCACAGTATAGGTGGATGTGCTTGTCAATCACTCATCATGAAATGGGCAATCACACTGAAAGAATCTCCAAAAAAAAAAAAATTAACTGAAGCTGAGCATAGCCTCTCACAACAACACTAGCTGGTACACTAATGCCAGTGGGTTCCTAGAACACTTGCCTAGCTGGAGACGCCGGTACTAATGGGGCCCATCCTCCAAAAAACAATTCTAGGCTTTTGGGTCCTCTCATATTTGCAATCAGTCAACAAATGAGCCTCCTAATAACTATTTATGCAGGCACATGAGGCCACAAAACACACAGGCTCTAGAAGAGAATGTGGAGATGCCATACAACTGGTTAGTCCCAACCATTATGAATACTCTGCAGTGGCTTCCAATGACTGTGTAGTTCTGATGCATATGACACTGATCTTTCCACTTAAAACTACTTTCAGGCTCTGTTAGATTCTCTTCTTGTGTTTTCATAAACTATAAGTACTGTAATCAATATTTCCTATCAATATATTCTAGTCATTAAGCACTGAGCCTGGTCTGAAAAGATGGTTCCTGGAATTCCTAACAGTGATGAAGTCATCTTGGTCATCTGCACATAGACTGTCTATAGCCAATTTTTAATGCCTGTCTGGTTTCTCCCGGTCACACAGGATCTCTCCAAGGCAGCTCTTTTTACACCCTGTCACTGGGTGCAAGGGAGGGCACATTAATTTTAATATTGGCTTTAGTCAAAGCTCATTAGGAAGGCCAACGCACTGCCAAAGTCCCATTAAATAATATACTTAAAATACCAAATAAATAACACTTAGATTATACATAGTTTGAGAACATCAAGGCAGCTTTTTTTCTTCCAGTATCAAAGTTAATTTATGACTACACGGAAGGAGTTTTAAGCACTTTACTTTTGGCTTCTACCTAACAATGTTGCAAAATTATATTTAGAGCTTGTGAATCAACAGACAAACACTTATGGCCAGGTGTAGTTTGACACAAAAATTTCTGTGAGACAATTGGTCTCTCTGTATGATAAATGGTAAAAAATCCCATTCATTTGCAACATCTGTGTTTTAAAAGGAAAGGTAAATATACAGAAGCCTTCCTTTTCTTTGGTTGACATTTATCTTCTCAAGTGTGGAGGTCCATTTGATTAATGTCTAGTCATTTAAGGAAAAAGATATCTTCTCTAAATTGCATGAAATATGAAATGATTAGGTCATGTTCTGGGGAGTTCTTCTATTCCCTGATTTAAACTTTAAACTTTAAAACTTTTTCTTTTTTTAAGTTTCATTTTGTGTGTTCCAAGGAGACCCTCACATCCCCTCCATAACTTAATAGATGGGGCTGTTTCCTGACGTGCATTCTTCTTTAGCAAGAGTCTCCATCTGCTGGTAGTGATGACTTTGAGTTCTGACTGCCCGAGAACTAGTGAGTTAGGGTCTTATCTGATAGGCAACCACATAACAATCTATCACTCATTTATACTTTCATTAATTATGAATGAAAAAGTCTGTTCTAATTTATAAATTACATTCCACATTGTCGACCATGTATAACTTTGAGGTTCATTAAATTATTATCCAGTCTGGGTTTTGGTTTTTGTTGTGTGTGTGTGGTTATTTTCCCCCAGTGGACTAACATAGTTTCAAACATTACATAAATAACACAGCTCCATTTGCTGCTTTCCACAATTCTTTAACATCAAGATACCAGATAAAATAACGTTTTGATGGCTAAAGTCTATTATCAGCATATGACACAAGCCTGGTCTTTGAAAAAGCATAAATCAGATAATGCAGTTTCAGTGATGCTGCGCTTTTTTGATTTTTCAAAGCCTTCTGTCAAGGCTGCCTTTACCTGCATCTTTTGATAATAAGAGAATTAGATCACTGGCGTCATCACAAGATCCATCTGGCAGCAGCTTTTCTTCATCATTATCGTTACCAGGGCTTGTGGTGTTGGATTTCTTTCAGTTCCATTTGTTTTATGACTGTGTATTTCTGAGTTCTCGTAGTCTGCCTCTCTCTCTCTCTCTGCCTGTCTCTAGTTTTAAGGAGATTGAGAGACAGAGAGAGGCTCACAGAGACATTGAGAATGAGAAGAGAGATTGGTAGAGAATTGAAAGAACTTGGAAAAGAGAGAATGGGTAGCCGCATGCTGAGACTGCCTTCCCTCGCCCTGGTCGTACCCCTATTCTTTAGCTATGACTTACCAGGCTTAGGTGGCTGCTTCTTAGAAGAGAGACAAGGGGCATGTGGCTTCCTTTGGAACTATTCCTGGATTTTCTATCCTCTGTCTACCCACTCACTCTCTTTCAAGGATCAGAGCCTCTGACATTCTGAAATGTATGGCAAGAAGATATTTTACACAGGGAAGCACGCATTTTCCTCCCTGTCTTTCAAACAGCACGTTCTAGACTTAGTGGTACAACAAGCAGCATTCTCTTTGTTTCTGTATAAAGCCATCACTCTCTCATCATGCTGAAGTTTCTGTTTTTGTTCAGTCAAGTTAAGTAGCAGATAATTTCCCATATGGAAATCCTTCTTGAGAGTTTGTCTCTTCTTCCTTCTTCCTGAGCACAGCTGAACTGTTTTTCTTGCTCCCTTAGTATTGAGGTAGGACCATGAGATTGAATTTTGGCCAATAGAATGTGGGCAGAAGCTACGCTGGCCACACAGTTCTGGACATAAAACCTTCTGTACAATCATCCAAGCTCTCCCCCTCACTGTCCTTGGGCTGGAAGTGAGGTCTTTTGAGATCCTAGAAGATGGAGAACCCACAGGATGAAAGGGCCCCAAATCCTTGACCCACTGCTTGAAAGAGGTGCTCCCAGGTGAGTTGCCTGGCCAGGGACGTTCACACTGGACTCTTAAGAGAGCAACAGGGATTTAGGGTTGTTTGGGACAGCTGGTAGCATCACATCGGGACTTTATATCCTTTTATTTTTTTGAGATCAAGTCTGGTTCTGATAGTTTTCAGAAAATTTTTTTGATTTACAAGAAAGGCAGTATGAACCTGCTGTCTTTGAAAAGAGAATAAACCACTGCAAGTAAATAATCAGTGCAAAGCACTGATAACATCTTCAGATTTAATATCCGATATTGTACAGCACAGCCAATTTTCAAGATAATATATATTTCCAGTAATAATCAGGACATTTGCATTATCCTCAATTTTGAGAAGAAATTATTACAAATGGTTCAGTTTGTGCATTAGTAAAATCCCTTAGTCCCATGGTGTACTTGTCATCTGACTGCTCATTTGCAGGTATTCAGTATTTCCAATAAGAGTATTCCCTTACCTGCTTTTAAATCATTACTGTTTTTATAATGGCTTCATTATTTCTTAATTGTCCTAATTTTCTTTCTTACCTATTCTTGTTAAAAGCCGATTAAAATATGAATAATTTCAGAAACCCAGGCATTCTAGAAACAAAAGGAATTTCAGGTTTACTTGCATTCATTTGTCAGTAAAAGGCAGAAGAGGAGGGCAGGATGGACAATTCTAGATTAACCTCAACTGTATGTCATTATACCTTTATGCCACATGCCCATAACACTCAAAATATGACAATATCAGTGATATTCAGTTATCCTCCAGTACTGATGAAGAAACTAAGGTCTAAAGAGGGCTACACGGTTAGACAGTGATGAAAACAGGCTTAGTCCCAGGTCTAACAATGTGTAAGCAAAGACTTGTGTAGAGTGAAACCTGTTTATACAAGTGAACCTTCCCCCTCTCCAGGACCATCTTCTGTCTCTCTAATTTCCTCCCCTGCCCCTAACCTAGGGCCCACAGGTTAAAGGCACTAACAGACACCACTGATATACTGGTAGGTTGACACTTCTAGGTACTTCTGCCAAAACAGTGAATCCAAATACACTTTTTAACAGCATATTTGTGAAAGTTTATTTTTATCACCACCCTCTTCCATTCCTTATTCCTTCAGTTCACTGGCTATTCTTGCTTGAACCGTCTCTGGGTAAAGCAAGACAGGAAGGAATGTCTATTCCCTACAGTTATTGAGAAATCACCCTCTTCTAAATGGTACCAGTCTTCTAATCATTAGAAGAATCACTAACATCCAATATACATTTTCAGACATATAAGCATTTTTTCCTCAGCTCAGGAATATTGAATTTTTGTCTCAGATGATCCTCTAACCAGCTGTGTGACTTTGAACTAAACTCATCACCTTTCTGACTCTTCTTAGTTTTTCACCAGTAAAATTAGGAGTTAGTTCAGAATGCCATAGCGTCTTCTAGTTGGAATTAATTAATCAATCAATTCAACAATATGTGACGGCCCTGGGAATTAAAAAAGAGAGAGAGAAATATCTCTCTGCCTAATCTAGATTGAAGTTCCCGCTTTTTCTAGATGGGGTGGTGAAAATGAAGGTGTATCTGGTGAAGACCTGGTTTGCACTGACACTGGGGAATGTGGAATCCAGGGGCATTTCCTGAATCTGTCTGGGTTTTCAAGACTCCATTGACACTTCTCTTTTTATTAATATTCTAGATCATCTGCTAGAGGTTTGTGATATTTGAATTATCTTTTACCTATATTAAAATTTTTTCTCTTTACCCATCTGTCTCTATCTTTTGTTCTCTTGTCCAGTTCTTTTTTTTTTTCCCTCTGTAGGTTATCGACATTTAAGAATTTGGTTTTAGGCCAAGTGTGGAGGCTCATAATCCTAGTACTTTGGGAGACCAAGGCAAGAGGATTGCATTAGCCCAGGAGTTCAAGACCAGCTGGGGCACTAAAGTGAAATCTCATCTCTCTTAAAAAAAATTAGCCAGGCACGGTGGCACGTACCTGTAGTACCAGTTACTTGGGAGGCTGAGACAGGAGGTCTAGGCTGCCGTGAGTTGTGATCATGCCACTGCATTCCAGCCTGGATGACAGAGTGAGACACTGACTCAACAACAACAGAAAGAGAGAGAGAGAGAGACAGAGAAAGAAAGAAAAGAAAGAATGAATAAATTAGGTTTTAGTTACTCCACAAAGGCCATCCTTTGATGCACTTATCCTCTCCAATTCCTCTTACAGAGGTCTTTGTTTGCATACACTTATGTATTTACTACACTAGACTTCTGCTTGTATTTTTATTTTATAGTTTTAAAAATATGTTGCTATAAAACTATACGTGATTTACCAAAGAAAAGCAGATCCTTCTCTCCCCCCTATTCCCCTTTAACATTTTAAATACTTGTCAGTCATATCAAATGGGGTCAGAGGAAATTTGATGGAACAGGAGAGGCGGCCCAGGGAAGTCTACCTAGTAAGGGCTTCCTGGAAGTCTGTGCTTGGTATACCAACATGGAACCTCTGCACTCCATCCTGCTTCCTCATCGCAGACTGCTCTGATGGTCTGCAAATCCAAACACATCCAACAGCTGGTCTCTGTTTTGTCTTTTCCTTTATTTGCTGTCGCTAGTGGATAAACCTGAGATTACTTGTGTTAATTCGGACTTTGTACCAAACTAAGATTCCTCTCAGCCTGGAGATGATTTTTCCCAACACGACCTTGTAATTATCATAGTGCCCTTCTTCCTGAGACTGTCTCTATGTTTGGCACAAGGACTCAACAAGTAATGGGTCTTGGTTCATCCAGGGTACAGATATGTTCTGTGTTACTTGAGAGAACAATAGTCTCAGACTTTATACTTTGCTGGCCCATTGTGATTCATGTTCACTATGCTGGAGTATATTAGTCAGGACTGTCTTGGATATAAAGGACAGAAGACCCACCTCTAAGCCGACAATTTTTTTTAAAGATTTAATTGATTGTACAATAACTTTAAAAATCTAGGTGAATTTTTAGCTTTAAGCATGGCTAGATTCTGGAGTTCAAATTTATTTGGACTCTGTTTCACTCTTACTTATCCTCCCTTTTGTTGATATAACTCTTGGACAGATCCTCTTCTTATGATTGTCCCCAGAAACTTCAGACTTATATCCTCCTGAGTTCATGTACAGCTCAGCCAAGAGTTTCTGGGTCTGATTATTACTGACCAGAGTGGAGCCATGCACCATTTCTGAGCCAATCATTATGGTCAAGTATGGTGCTGGAGAGGAAGGAATGTGCGAATGGTTAAAGTTTGAATTACATGTCTACTTCAAGTGCACCTAATCTCATTGTTCTCTGAGGTAAGGGGAGGTAGTTCCTCCCAAGAAATTAAAGGCAAAGTTACCAGAAGAAGGGAAAGGGGGTTTTGGACAGACCAGACCACCAGAGGCCCACTGCATGGGCATATTGCCTGATCATGTTTGTGCTTGACTCATTTCTTTTCTTTTTTAAAACTACACTTTGAGATTATCAGTCTTGTGTGCTTTCCTCTTGCTGGTTTTCTGGTTGTATCATTATTTCTGGTTCCAACTCTTAGGCAGCAAAGGGTTTCTCATCTTCTCGGTTCTTCAACTTATACTTTCAAAAATCAGAGATGGCTTCTATTACTTTCATTCTGTGAATCGGTGGGAGAATCTACCACTGTATAAGCCTTCTGCTGTTTTTGCAATCCAGCATGCACATGACAATGACTGCAGAGTGTCTACTAGTTATAAACACAATAGAACATTGTACATGAGGCAAAGAGCATATTTCATATTTTAATTTCATAAATAGTTTTCTACTTTATCAGTTAACTTATTCTATATTCACCAAGAGAGTTTTAACACTTAAAAAGCAGGCAGTGCACATCACAAAATTAGCAAGTTTCGGTAAACATGAAAATAAAAAAATATTCATTTTCATTTGCAATGATCTAAACAGTCCACAGATGCATAAGAGCTATTGACCAGTGTATTTGTTTGCTTATTTGATTTATAACATGGGATCGATGCATAAAAACATCATAGCATGCATACAATAAAATATGTGCCTGCATTAATCTGTTGGCTCACAGTATTGTTTCTTTCTGTACTTCTAAATTCCCTTAGCACACCTTTGACATTCAATGTGTATTCACTAATAGTGACTCTTCCCTGTGATTTTACATAAACATCAAACAAAAAGAGTAATACACAGAGAAGAAATGTCTGTGGAAATATCTTTAGAGTTACTGTATTTTTCTGGATTCTTCTCAAAAAACCAAACGAAAGTGAGCAGGTCTATCATTCCTTTCCCCTCAATAGATGTAATGTGCTCATAAAAACTGATAATTTGGTGGAATTCTAGAAATAGTTTCTACTTGTGACTCTGATGTTACTGTTTCTTTAATCAAATATTAACTCTCCAGTTTCAAAAGTGAAGCTTACTGCAAGTTTTCCTTCTTTTTAATGAGCAAGCCTTTACAGACTCACAGACATGATAATGACAAATGTGTTTTAATGCCATCCTCTTCCCTCCCATGATTCAGTGGAGAAGAAAATGGAGAATGTATATTTAAAGAGAAATGTACAGGACTTCTGACTATTCAGGCAGGGTATGGTGCATTCTGATGAGTTACTCCAACTACTTGGGTGTCCCCAAGGATACAGCTTGTCCTTTTGTTGTCTAGGATGGAAGAATACTTTGGATCTCAGAAGGTGTGATGATCCCAGCCATGCATGTCCTGTTGCCCATGCCATCTTCCACAGATAGCCGCTACCTCCTCTTTTCCACCTGGTTGTAGTTCTGATGTACAGAGAGTGTCCAGTCTGTCAGCGGCTACGCTGCCTAAGTGCAAATAGCTATCAAACAGATTTTTTTTTTTGAGTTGGAGTCTCACTCTGTAGCCCAGGTTGGAGTGCAGTGGCACGCTCCCGGCCACCGCAGCCTCGACCAGCTGGGCTCCGGCGATCCTTCCGCCTCAGCCTTCCAAGTAGCCGGAACTACAGGTGCGCGCTACCACACCCTGCTAATTTTTTATTTTAGTGTAGAGACGAGGTCTCACCAAGTTGCCTGGGTGGATCTCGAATCCGCGGGCTCAGTCAATACACTTGCCTCAGCCTCCCAAAGTGCTGGGATTCCAGGCTGAGCCACGGAGCCCGGCCATCAAACCGATTTTAAAAACAACTAAAATCCTATCATTTTCATACATTTCAAACTTAGTAGGACTCATTACCACATTAAAATTAGGTTATTTCAACCAGTTTTATATTTAAGACCCAAGAGAGTCAACTAGGTTGTAATATAATCTTGTAACAAAAGAAAAAGCCTCATTACAAATAGTCTTTACTTAGCGACATTCAGTCTCATAAAGGGGATTATTATTAACAAGATAGTCTCTTAGACTGAAACAAAGGGACCACTGTAAAATGTTTGTCTCTACCCCTATTCTTTGCTTCTATTTCCTCAGCTCCAGCATTGATACAGCAATACTCACTACCAAATGTATTTCATCTCTCAGGAATGCTCTGACAACCAATAAAACCATTTCCTAGGTTCCCTGAATTCTTTGGCACTTCCCAGAAAGCACCCAGAAAAGAAACAATACCTGAACAGATAGAAATTTTATATATTTTCTCTTTAATTAAAAGGACAAGTGTAAAGGGCTTGGAAATACAGAAGTATGGACAAAAACAGCTTCTACTAATCTTTGGGGGATGTTTCTAGGCAACCAGCATTGCGTGATGCAGAGATCATTAAATCTGTTCCATTATTATGTCTTGTGTTCCCAAAGGGTTCGGAGACCTCAAAACATTCCCAAATATTTTAGAAAGAATCTTTCTTTAGCCTTATTAATAGGCACTGAGGACATTTTGGAGGCAGGGACATTGCTGGTGCAACTTCTCTGAAAATGGAAATCTTACACATTTTGGGCTTAGCCAATAAATTGACATTGTAATAGTAGTGCTATTAACTTATGTCTCTCATCTCTGGAGTCTCTCTCTCTCTCTCTCTCTGTGTGTGTGTGTGTGTGTGTGTGTGTGTGTGTGTGTGTGTGTGTGTGTGTGTGTGTTTTAATATCAGTCTAGTATTAGAATTATCTTAGTTTATGGCTATAAACTGTGATAGTTCTTTCCATATGTACATTATTTCCTGCCAAATAGCACAGGCTGTCACAACTACAACAGTGACCAGGGGTTTCCCTCAGTGGCTTATGGATCCCTTCATTAAGTGACTGAAATTTATGAGTTCTAGCTTTAGAATGATAAGAATTTCCGTCAAAGGGTCCAGGTTGTTTTTGGCTGAAATTTTGATTTCTCATGATTTCTGGTAGAACACAGGTAGTTGTTAATCTTGTTTATCAAAGGTTTTGATGAGTCTAGAAATTCTTTGTATTTCATTGTTGTGAGCTCTGATTTACTGCTCCTGGTCGGCCAACTGTCCAGTGCCTCCAGTAAGTAAATGCATATTTTCCCACTTATCTGGAATCCTGTCTGTCATAATTTTCTGGACTTTTAAAATAAGAGACTAGCTGTCCACTGCTAGAGATCTCTTAAGCTGTGGGACAGAATAGCCTCTTGAGCTTCTTTCCAACTCTGATTCTGATTTCCCCATGATTCTGATTTCCTCTCTGCAAAGCAGATATTAACATTTGACAAGGTTCCACGCTTCTTGGCTTTCTCGCTTTTGTATTTCAAGTGTCTATTGATCGTGCAGTAGTTGCACACTATTCCTTTGTTCTTTACATCTTTATTGATGCAAAACAGTGCCAGAAACTGCTTTTTAACAGTTATTCATTCCCTGATGCCCTTCATGTATCAGATTTGGGATTTCATTTCTTAGAACTACTGGGCTGGCTACACAATTAATTGCTTCTTATTAATAAGCCATTAGACTCACTTGACCAACCATCAACAGCCAAAGAAAAGCACACTTCCCCCTCCTTTGCCTATATCTTTCTCCTTTGATGTTGAAGCTGTTCTCCTGTGTAATGGGAGACTTGCTGGAGTGTCTGGAGGTCTCTGGCTTGTTTAAAGTGACAGGCAATGTTATCTCCTGATAATAAACAGGTTTCTGTGGCTGTCACTATGAGCTTTATCCATTCACCCATTAGAGGGATCCCAGAAGGCCACTGACACTTAACTCTGGTTTATTACATGGTTCTCAAGGAAAGTGGCTGTATGTTTGTATGTATGTGTTTAAATTTCCACCCACTGGCATCAGCAAGCTGTGTTCTGGAGGAGGCATGGCTTACAGGGTAGCAAGGCTAGTTTGGTAACAGACAGATGTTGGTCTGAAGTCCAGCTCCATCACTTATTAGGCATATAAGACCTTAAGCAAGTTACTTCTCTTCTAAGCCTCAGTTTCTTTTTCTGAAAAAGTGGGAGTCAGAATGAGAGACTGTTTGGAGAACTAAACAAGGCACCTGCATGTAGAATACATTCCATAGGTATTTGCTAGAATTGCTCTTTCATTTGCTAGCAGCCAGTTGACTTATATTCAACAAGAGACTGAAATGATGTAATGGGCTATAAACAGGCTCTGGTATCATATGGACCTGGTTTGATCCCCAACTGTTCTATTTACTCTGTGACTTTATTCTCCGATCCTTATTTTCCCTTCTCAGAGGGTGGACGTGAGGAATAAAATGAGGTTATCAGTTGTGCCTGGCATACAGCAGGCCCTCAAAAACCACAGGTCTCCTGACAAGAGTGCACCAGGCCCATTAGACTTCCTTCTCACAAGAATGTGTGGCTAGGTTCAGTCCCAGGTTGATTCTGATGACCATTCTAGAACACCCCATGCTTTGAGTACAAGCCCCATCTGCATTCCATAAAGATGGACCTCTTGGCCAGTTGTGCCCTTGCTGTCTGCTTCTGTGTTCATGGTCTTGACACTCCCAGCCACACAGTCCTCTTGGTCCTTCCACTACAAGGCCACAGTGCTTTATACAGATCCTTGGAGCCAGATGTTATGCAGAGTCCAGAATTTTCCATATTTCAGAAACATAGTTCAGTGCTGTCTGTATTTAGAGTACCTAACACCCCCAGTGGAATCTGGGCCACACTCCATAATCAAGCACATTAATATTTCTGCAATAAAGTGCATGATTATTCATCTTAAAGTAGGACAATGGTAAACATCTTCACATCTTTTCAGATCAGGTTTTTCTACCAAATGTATTCAGGCCAAGTCAGCATCAATTGCCAAATGAGTTGGAAAAAATGTTCAGTTTTCAGAGCTTTTTCAATTTGAGGATTGCAGATTAGGGATTGTGGGCCCATAGAAACTCCAGAGCTGGTACTGACTCCTCAGTCCTTGTTTCTGTCTCTCTGATGTCTGAGCCATCTCCAAGCACTCCATTTCTCCTTGGTTAGAAATATCCTTTCTAATCTGTGCCAAACTACAGAATCCTTATGTTAAACTTTCTTCAGAATCTTCTCCTTGGTAGACACATTCCATTCATCTGGTTAACCACCCCCACACTTGACTCCCTTCTCCCTCAACTCTGAACTTGAATAGGTATTCTGAATAGGTTTGTATGGCTGGCCGCAGGTAAAAGAATGGTTCCTTCATTTGTCCTTAATGTACACATATGATCTTCCTTCTCCGTCTATGTCAGATAGCCCATGGAGCAAGGACCCTGCCCACAACTGGAGATTTGTGTGAATGCTGATGGAGGGGAAAAAAAGCACCAGACAGTAACCCCCAGCAAAGCTTCTGTCACTTCCATGGCCATGGGCTGCACTCCACACCTATGTTTAACCTTCCTACAAAAGGGATTAAATGAAAGAGAGTGAACAAATCAGCATTCACATCTATCTTTGTTGCTATAAAAACAACTTAAACTCTTGTTCCATCAAAGGTGAACATCATCTTAAGAAAACAATAAAGAACTGGAAACAGTGCCCTGGGAAGTGTCACTCTTAATGATAATAGTGATCTTTATATAAAAGACTGTACTGAGAAGAGTGTCTGACCTCTACTAATAAATAATAGTGATGCGAAGAGTTGTTGGCAAGGGAGATGAGGAGCTGCTTATACTTGCTGGCTCTATTTCTCACACGCAAGTCACTCTCCGACCTGGTTTAATTTGTCTTCCCTCATCAGTGGACACAGTTCCCCAGAGTCACTCGTGGCCTCCAATGGCTAATTCAAGAGCGATTTTTCAGTCCACAAATTCTCAGAAGTATTTTGTGCCATAAGTCAGCCCCTCCTACTTGAAATAATTTCTTCTGGTGATTTCCATGGTGTCACATGGAAACTTCACTATCTCCTTCATCTTTTACCTCTTCTACTCAGTCTCCTTAGTAGGTTCATCTTTCACTACCTAATCAAGAACTATTGGCATTCCATAAGGCCCTCTTACTCTTTCCCTCAGTGGTCTTTCCCCAGGTGATCTTCCTTTCCTACCCCAGATGACTGACACATTTACATTTCCAGTCCAGACTCCTCTTTCCAACTTCAGACTTGCATACCCAGATGCCTCCTTCAGATCACTTCATGGGGGTCAATGTATCCAAAACGGAGCTCAAGATCTCTCCTCCCAAACCTAGTCTTTTTTCTCTCTCTGGAAACAGCATTATTATTTGCTCTTTTGCAAGTCACGCATGTATGGTTCATCTAGGACCTCTCTCTCTTCCTCGTTGTTCATATCCCTTGACTGCCAATTCCTACTGGTTTTACCTCTTAGGCTGCATGCCTGCCCATCACATTTCTTCATCTCTACCACCACAATGTTAGTCCAAGCTTCCATCAACTCTTACCAGAAACTAGTCCCTTTACTATGGGAGGTGGGGAGGAAGAATAAGAATTGGAGAAAACCAAGTCTTTGTTACAAAAACAGTAGATCCATAACTATTAGGATAACAGTGAAACATTATACTTCTCTTTGCATATATATATATATATATATATATATTTTGATGCTATATCATTTAGAAGAGCAAGAAAGAGTCTCACTTCTTCAGTGCTTTCAGCATGGGAGCTCCTAAGATCTATGCCTAACTGATCACTGTTATGGTGGCGCCATGTCTGTGGGGAGAGAAAAGTGGGGACTACACCACTCTAGAAGCCCTTTAAACCAAGGGATCCAGAAAGAAATGCTGCCTCTCCCTAGTTTTTTTGAGTCCTGTATTGGCTCAGAGGAGAGGATTTCCTCAGTTCATGATCTAGTCCTTACAAGTTTACAAGATCTCCAGTGATAACTCTCCCCTGACACTTGCCCAGCAATAGATACTGGCCCTGGAATTAGATCTGCAAGAGAATCCCAGTACAAGCCTGCACAACCGATATCCAAAGAGCCTACATGGAACTGAACTGGTCTGGATGGTTTTGTTCTTGATCCTAATCTCTTACTGAATTCAGTTAGTATGATATATCCCACGTCTCATCTCAGGGAGTAGTCTCATAGACAGTCACAATATCAGCCTCACAGAAATAACTGTAGCTACAATTCCTAACAGCGGCCTTTACCTCTCAATTCTGCTTTTTTGCTAGTCTTTCCCATTTCTGTAAATGCCACAAATGGCCACTAGTACCTCTGCTCATACTTATGAAATCACTAAGTCCCTTTGTTTTCATCTGCAAAGTACTCCTAGTGTCCTTTTGCTTCTCCCTACTTTCATAGGCACCATCTTGGTCAAAGCCATCATTGTCCTGTGCCCTGTCTATAGTGATAACCTTCATACTGGTCTTTTGGCATCAACTCTCTACTCTCTTCATCTGTTCTCGACATAGAAGCCCTGGTGACCTTTTTTATTTTTTATTGTTTTTATAGTTGAAGTCTCACTCTGTCACTCAGGCTGGAGTGCCATGGCATGATCATGGCTCACCACAGCCTGGACCTGTTGGGCTCAGGCCTCCTTCTGCCTTAGCCTTGCAAGAAACTGAGATTAAAGGTGCACACCACCATGCCTAGCTAATATTTTGATTTTTTGTAGTGATGAGGTCTCATTATGTTGCCCAGGCTGGTTTTGAACTCTGGCTCAAGCAATTCTCCCACCTCAGCCTGCCAAAGTGCTGGTATTACAGGTAGAGCCACTGCGCCCAGCCCCAGTGATCTTTTAAAAACATTAACTATATCATGTCTTTCTTCCTTTGCTCTCACTCTACTCACTTATTTTAGTTCTCCCAACAACATCCTCTTTTTTTCTGCTCTTGGGCCTTTGAGAGTACTGCTTCCTTTCTCCAGAACTTTCTATTTTTTCCTCATCTGGCTAATTGTGTGCTCGCTTCCAAGGCTCAGATTAAATGTCATTTCCTTGACTTCCCAACTAAATTGAATTCCTGTCCTACTCTTCCAGATTTCCCCTTTGACTTTCAATTTCACTTGTGATAACTGATAATTATATACTTCCTTTCATGATTAATGTTTAATGTCTGTCACTTCAACCAGAGAACAAACTCCAAGAGGACAGGGATCACATCTGAGCTGAACACAAGTGTAGACCAGCACTTAGGAGCATCTTTGACACAGAGTAGGAGCTCAGGCTGCCATAACAAATTATCATACACTGGGCAGCTTAACCCACAGAAATTTGTTCTCACAATTCCAGAGGCTGGAATTTCCTTACTAAAGTCCAGCAGGATCAGTTTCTAGTGAAGGCTCTTTTCCTGGCTTTCAGGCAGCTGCCTTCTCACTGTATCCTCACATGACCTTTCCTTGATGCCTGTGTGGAGAGATCACTCCCTCTTCCTCTTCTTAGGGATACCAATTTTTATCATACTAGGACCCATGATGACCTCCCTTAACCTTAATTACTTCTTAACAGCCCTATCTCCACATATAGTAACATTTAGAGGCTAGAGTTTCAGCATATAAATGGGAGGGAGACACAGTTCAGTCCATAGCAGAGCCCAACAATGGTTTTAAAAATATGAGTTGAAGTGTAGTCATTAATTAAAAATAACTTGTCTTTGATTGGCAGTTGATTACCTACTGTAGTTAGGTTTCATGAATATGGAAGAATTAAACTTTCTGAAAATTTGCATTCAAACAAAATTATCTTGATACAATATTTGTGTTTACTTTTTATTTTTCCTTTTCTGTGATAGTTTCCCAGATAACAATTTGGAATTAGTGTCTGAATATGTATGTGGCAAAATAAAAGGGAAAACACTTTCCAAAAGTTTATCAGAATTGGGGAGAGTTGAAAGTTAAGTTGCTTTGGCTACTTGAATTGAAGGCAGTTTAATTCTAAAGTCTCTTTAATTCTGATTGTGTAATTGACTTCCTAGGTGTGATGGTTAATTTTATGTGTCAACTTGACTGGGTTAAGGGATGCTCTCATAACTGGTAAAACATTATTTCTGGGTGTGTCTGTGAGGGTGTTTCCAGAAGAGATTAGCATTTGAATCAGTAGACTGAGTTAAGAAAATACACCCTCACCAGTGTGGGCTGTCATTGTCCTATCCATTGAGGGCCCAGATACAAGAAAAAGATGGAGGAAGAACAAATGTTTTTCTCTCACTCTGAGCTGGGACACCCATGTTCTCTTGCCCTTAGACATCAAAGCTCCTGGTTTGGGGTCCTTCAAACTTATACCAGTGCTCCCTACTCCCCATCTCTCAGTCAAGCCTTTGTACTCAAAATTAATCACATCACTGCTTTTCTTGTTCTCCAGCTTGCAGATGGCATTTCTTTTTTCTTTTTTTTTTTTTTGATTTTTAAAAAAATTTTCTTGGGAGTCTGACTTTGTTGCCCAGGCTGGAGTGCAGGGGTATGCTCACAGTCACCACAGCCTTGACCTGCTAGGGTCAGGCTTCCACTTCAGCTTTCCAAGTAGCTGGAACTATACAGGCTGGTGCTACCACACCCACCGGCCTTTTTTTTTTTTTTGATTTATTGTAGAGACAAGGTCTTACCAAGTTGCCCAGGCTGGTCTCAAACCCCTGAGATCAGGTAATCTTCTAGCCTTGGCCTCCCAAAGTGCTGGAATTACAGGCTTGAACCACCACACCTGGCCTCGGATTGCATTTCGTGGTACTTCTAGGTCTCCACAATCACAGGAGCCAATTCCCATTATATCTATACTTATATTGTCTATACCTATATCTATATCAACTATCTAGTCTTCTATTGTTTTTTTTTTTCTTCTGCAGAATACTAACTAGTACACTAGGCAAATCATTGGCAATGAAATAACTCTGACTGGTTAGAACCACAACAAGAATGAGAAATCTGACAGATCATACCACTGTTCATGCTTAATGTCTTCCTAAAAGAAATACTATAAGAACTTTCACAAAACATTTTGACCGTGCTTGGATACTCATTTTTATTTTCCAGGGTGAATACTTTATCTGGCTTCATTATCTGGGACTGCCTCTCATGGGTTTTTTTCAGCGGGGGTGGTGGAGGTTATCTACTAATTGTGGCTTCATTCCAGCTAAGGAAACTGGTCCCTTCACATCTATAAATGACAAATTGTAATACTTTTGCTGGACTAGAAAATTATCCATTAGAATCAGTGCAACCATCAGAGTTATTAGGGAGCACTTTTTTTTTTCCCCTGAGTCAGTGACCAAAAGTAGCTTCAGCTATTTATAGTTACACAACTAGCTTGAATTTATTTTGGCAGAATCTTATTGTGTGTGTCATGGACAATACAAATTTTCTGTAAAATATGTATTTTCATACAAAGTTCTATTACTTACCCTTTCTGGAAGTTAATTTCATGTAAATCACAGTGAATGCTTGGTATATAGTCTCATGTAGCTAGTCGATTCCAACCAGGGACTATGTGGCAATATGAACAGAAGTTGGTCCAGAAAGATGTCTCCAGGGCTTGCCTGAGGCCATGATTGGCGCTGTCAGCAGCAAGAGACATGACTGACACCTCACACTCTCATAGGCATTCCATCTTTTGGTGTAGCACTTTGTCAGACTGTAGCAAGGAGAGAAAATTTCATTGTGCAATATTTTGTGGCTCTCAGCATTTAGGATCTGAATTTGGTAGACACAAGGATGAGGAAAGATACTGGGTGACAAAGGTCAGAGCTCTGAGTTTTGGTTTTGTTCTTGTTGCTGAGTGACTATGGAGGCAGGCTGCCATTTACAGGTTCGGTGACCTTGGGCAAGCTACTTGACCTCTCTCTGCCTCAATTTCTCATCTTTAGAAGTAATACTATGCCTGCTTCATAGGGTTGTTTGAGGATTAAATGAGTTAATACATAGAAAGTACTGGGAATAATGCCTGGCATGTGGTTAGCACTCAATGTTAGTTGCTTACTTCTTTTCCTCATTTTTTCCTTGTATTAAATGATTATTCCACTAACTTGCCTCCTATGGATGTGGTTAAGGATCAGCTACTAATCCTGCCCTGAGAAATGTTTAAAGCAGAGATTGAAATGACCATCTGATGCAATCGTTTATAACATAAATAAGCAAGGAAACATTTTCAAATATGAAAAGTTTGGGACCATGTAGTTCAACCTTCCCCTTTTATACATTCTCCTCTAGATGCTCTACCCCTCATTGGGGCTCGCTCCACAAACCTCCCTTCCACTCCAACTCCCTAGTTTTCTTAAACATTTTTCCCCTTAGGAAAGTGAAAGAATAACAGCTCCAGCTAGAGACCCTCCCTGAAATAGCATGGGCAGTTTCCTCTGCACGGCTGGCCCCTGAGCCCAGGGCCGCCTGCACAGACCCCAGGCCAGGAGGCTTGGCGTCAGGCCCAGGTTATTCTGAAGATAAGGATGATCCCCCTCCTGAGACCAGGCAGGCACCACTCATCTTGCTAGCCTTGGAATCTATGCCAAGTACGACACTAGAAAAAATTTCTTTTTCATTGTTTGACTTCCCACCGGCTTTGAAAAAGTTCCCATTTCATATAGCCAAGTCCAAATTGGACTTCACTGATAGTTGCTGAAAAAATCCCCATTCAACTTCCTAAGACTTTTCCGCCTGGATTTATTTGTTGACCTCGTGGATGATGTTTCTGACGTGCTGGGAGAATTTCTGGCTCAAACCCCCTTCGCTCACGGGCTGACCCCTCTGCTTTGCAATCTAAATGAGTCATCTCATTTCTTCAGCACTGGGCAGACATGGTTGAGGACTGCCTCGTTCTCTGAAGTCAAAGTGATTGGTGTTTTTCTGCTTCCCTGCTATGTAGTTAGGGAATTATTAAGATGGATTTGTCTTTATTTTTTTATTTTTGAGTTGGAGTCTCACTCTGTCACCCAGACTGGAGTGCAGTGGTCGCTCCCGGCCACCGCAGCCTCGACCTGCTGGGCTCCGGCGATCCTTCCGCCTCAGCAGTCCAAGTAGCTGGAACTACAGGCGCGCGCTACCACGCCCGGCTGATTTTCTGATTTATTGTACAGATGAGGTCTCGCCAAGTTGCCCAGGCGGGTCTCGAACCCGCGGACTCAGGCAATCCACTCACCTCAGCCTCCCAAAGGCGCGGGATTACAGGCTGAGCCACCGAACCCGGCATGGATTTGTCTTTAAAAGTCAATTTCTGCTGGGTATTGTAGCTCCATAGTAAAGCCACTGCCCATCTCCCACCGCGGTTTGATGGCCGGTGAGTACGGAAACTCTCCAAAAGCAGTACCTTTATACTTCTCTACTTCCTTTCTACGTCGTGCTTCGGAACTCAGAGAAGGGCAATGGCAATAATGTGAAAACTGTATGTTTAACAACAAACTCGCAACCAAAAAACAAAATTCCGAGTGTGCCTTCAGTTTCCCCTCCCCCTCCTTATCGCCCACGCCACCACCAACAGTGACACCTAGTGGTCAAAGATAAATCAGTTCCTTCCTTCTGAGTTGAGTAGCTCTTCACAGAAAACAAAATTTCCTACAGAAGCAAATACTGACTGAGCTTTACCTTCTATAAACGCATGGAAAAATAGATTCCTCATAAAGAAAGCTAAACTGTATTGCTTGGGAGAGGAGGCAAATGCACATTTTTTTCTTAAAAATACATCAGAGCTTTTAATCTTTTAAAAATAATTTCTGTAGACAACTACTTGGTTTTCTTTCCTTAGGTAACGTCCACTGTCATTTTATCATTTTAAAAGTTGGCAACTGCTCAGCAATATGTTAAATTTCAACATCTATAATGTGCTGTGCTTAAAAGAAAGTATTTTAAAATGAATGATACTACAAACCAGCATTTGCATTATCTTTCTCAAACTGTTGGAACCACATTTACTGACAAAACATGATTTCCATTTTAATGGATAATAATCTCCAGGAAGAGGTGAGAATTTTTGCCTTAAGACTTTTTTTCAATAAGTGAGGAAACAAAAATGTTTATATTTTTAATGAAATATTTTAGAAATTAAAAAAGAAAACCCTTGAATCAATTTTTAAAATTTTTAATTCTTAAATAATGGCAGATTCACAGAAAGCTACAAAATAGTACAGAGAAGTCCTATGCATGCTTCATCCAATTTCTCCCAGTGGTGCATAACTATTGTACAATGTCAAAGCCAATAAATTACCACTGGTACAATTCATGAAATTTATTTAGATTTCACTTATTTTGCTCACACTTATTTGTATGTGTGTAGAGTTCTATTCAATATATCACATGTATAAATGCATCAATCACCACCACAATCAAGGTAAAAAAACTGCCTCATCACTGCAAAGATACCTTGTGCTACCCCTTTATAATATTAAAACATGTAATTGAACCCAGACCCCTTATCTATGGCAGGAAGATGGCATATGTATATCATCATCATTACACACACTGATTGAACTCTATGGGCTGTACTGTGTTAATTGCTCAAGCAGTACATACTATGCACTTTTTTCTTATTATTATTCTTTTTTTTTCTTTCAACTGCATTCATTTAAAAGGACAGCAAGGGTAGAATGAAAGAAAGAAATGGCAATTCATCTGATGTTTTGTCCTCTAACACAAAGAGGGTTTGCTCCCACCCTGGTTTTAAATTTAATACAGATTCAATTCAATGCATATTACTGGGTACTGAGCTGGGTGATGAGGGAATTACAGGTGCCTGACAAAGGTGCGCTGCTCAGCACCAGCCCTCAGTTCCCTAGGTAGGTCTTCCTCTTTGGACCCACTGACAGCCCAGGCTAACCTCAGCTCTCTAGAGCCCCAAGGACAAGGCTGGTTCCTGGTGAATAGCTTAGCACAGAGACATTTCTGTTGCAGTACAGGGGATGCTGTTTTGTGTGTGTGTGTGTGTGTGTGTGTGTGTGTGTGTGTGTGTGTGTGTGTGTGTTTGAGTCAGGGTCTCATTCTGTTGCCTAGTCTTGAGTGCAGTGGCACAATCACAGCTCACTTCAACCTTGATTGACCTCCATAGCTGGGACTACAGGTGCATACCTGGCTAATTTTTTTTTGGTAGAGATGAGGTCTCACTATGTTGCTTAGGCTAGTCTTAAACTCCTGGACTCAGGCAATCCTCCTGCCTTGGCCTCCCAAAGTGCTGAGATTACAGGTGTGAGCCACCATGCCTGGCCTGGGATGCAGTTTTTTTCGTATCTCCCTGATAGTTTTTTTCTTAGAGATTTTGCTTCTTCAAATACTTGAATATCTGTAGAGCCACAACATGTTGGAAAATATAACTTATTATGAAGTATCAATATGATTTGAACGAGCTACTCTGGTATAAGGAAAGCTGAAAGACAATTTAATGATTGTTTTTTATGAGCCCAAGTAGGCCACTTGACAGAGGGAGTACCCGGAAAAACACTGGACTGGGAGTCAGAGATGTGGCCTGGTGTTGACTTTGGCACTAACTCACTTGTGATATTAGGTAAATTTTGAGTGTCTTAAATCTCTCATGTAATGACCAGGGGTTCAGCAGATGATGGCCAAGTTCGTTTTCAATACTATCTTTATAAAGTAAATGTTAAAAGGTTTCCTATGGCACAGGCTTCTAATTATTGGCTGGGTGATAAAAGTTAAATAGAAATGTTCTATATGACTTAAAATAGGCATTCATCTAAAAATGGAGGCTTTAGAAGCTATGGATTCTTGTAAATATGCCTTGTAGGGTCTTTACACAAGACTTTCCTTTGGAAGTCACTCTCAATCTTGAAAATGTAATAAAATTTACTTATTAATAAATAACATGCTGATTAATGTTCTAATATAACATGTCTGGTGAGTAGACATTTCACTGATGAGGAAATTGTGATACTGAATTCCTGATTTAAATATGTCTCCCTACAGGTGTGTGATCTCAGGAAGTCACTTGACCTGCTAGAGTCTCATTTCTCTTCCTCAGTTTGCTATCTACACACTGAGATTGTCTTGGATGTCTTTCTAGAAACTTATCAAATAAAATTGACAATGCTGGAAAACACTTTTTAGTCAATGCAGGTAAAATACGACTCTAGTAATGTGTGTGTGTGTGTGTGTGTGTGTGTGTATGTGTATACACATATATGTTAGAAAAAAATTTCGTGTGTGATTTATTATTTATGCAAAAGAAAAATAATGACTGAATGACAGAAATAATTATTTCTACCTACCAAATTTAGCGCTTACTTTTAAGTAGTAATTGGCAGTACCCTACCTTTAGACATAATGCATTTCCAAAAACATGCATAAAATTTAAGTGTCTAAAGGTAGAACAAAAGACTTCATATTTTAAGAGAGGGAAGTGTCCATTTCCAGTAACTTAACAACTTTAATTGATTCATTGATTCAGTCAGTCAACATATGTGAATTGAGCAAATACTATATGGTCAGGCACTGTACTAAGTAATGGGGAAATAGCAAGGAGAAAAACATGTAAAACCCCCTGCCTTCATGACCTTACATTCTGGAAATGAGTGGAGGAGACACAAATAGACAAAGTAAAAGAGAAATGTATTTAATTCCTCAAGAATTAATACCCAAAATAAATAAGCACAGGAGATAGCGTTTGTGTGTGTGTGTGTGTGTGTGTGTGTGTGTGTGTGTGTGTGTGTGTGAAGGGTGCAATTTTTTTTTTATTTTTTGCAGAATGACAGAAGGGCCTCTATGAAGAGGTGATAATGTGTAAGAATCTGAAAGGCAAAATGGCTGATGGATCCCAGTCAACTACTATGCAACTTTGTTTCCATATCAAGAAAGTTTCATACTGAGCAAGTTTCTAGAACTGGACTCAGGATTTGGTGCTCACCTTCAGTTTCCATTTTCAGACCACACAGGTACCAGAAAACCAAGAGGAGCTACGAGGGTGAATCTCTGTGAGATTTTGTGGGCAGCTCTGGTGGATACCACAGACAAGAAATCCAGAAAGTCTTATAACTTAGCAAAAAGTTTTTTGGCAACTTTTAGGGGGATTGCATATTCCCCAACTCAGCAGTTTCCTTTTCTCTTAGCCAGCCAGTTTGATTGCTTCCATGTTAGTGTATACACCCACAATTCTCAACGAATGACTCCGTGGTGCTCTCTGTAGTCAGGCGGGGGGCCTATGGCACCTTTCCTACTCCCGTCAGCCATCTCTCCTCAATTTCATGGGTGCTGGGTTCCCAGATCTGAGTGATGACCAATTCATCAACGTTAAGAGGGAAAATGTATTATTAGAGCTCTTAGTCACTTTCTTGTCTTCTTTTCTGTATTGCAGAGTTAAATAATAATGCCCTTTTAAGAACAAGAAGTAAAAATGCAGAAAAAAGAAATGAAAGTTCAGCTAGTAACAGCCATAAATGCAGTACGAAATGGGCAGATCCAGGTGCCACATTTGTGAAGTATGAGATCTGCTTACCCACCCGCACCCCTGTAAGCCTGGCCAGCAGCACAGAATTATTTAGCATCTCCCTAATTTGCTCCCCTACTTAATGTCATGGCTAAGACTGGCATTCTGCAAAAAAATCTTGTCATTTTTAGCATGCAGGGAACACATCTTTCTGACTACTTCCTGAGGCCACTCATTCTATTCCTCAATTTTTAAAACAATGTCCCCAGAGAGGCAAAAACTGACTTAAAATTGTACTTATGCATTAATGACTGACATTGGATAACAGTAGATTGGGCTGGGAAAAAAGGTCCCGATGATGGGTAGATCAAGGTGGGAGGGAAGAGGCTGGGGGATGAGGCAGGAGAACCAGTGTTGGTTGGAAGAAGAGCATCCCACCTTACTTGTTTCAGTCCAATCTAAGCAAGACAGGAAGGGACTGTAATTAGAGGGAGAAGGTGACAGATTTGGAAGGGAATGTGTGGGGATGGGGAGCAAAGTTGGCTCTGCTCCTTTCCTTGAAGTCCTCTTAGAGTCTGTAAGTGCCTCAGGACATCTTGGAGCCCTGCAGAGGCTGGAGGTGGCTCAGGTCACCTTTCCACCAGGAGTCTGGAAGCATTGTAGAAGACAGAGGAGATCACACCTGGATGCTCAGGATAGTCATGGGATAACCAGTGCAGGTTTTTCCACTGAAGGGTCCCTGGTGGGTTGAGCAGGGCCTCACCAGTGAATCATGTCCCTAAGATTCCGGAAGAACCAGGAATGCTGTTTGTTCAAGGTACCTAAGGATAGTACAACTGGAAGTATAATCTAGAAGAACCCAGTTGGGGTGAGATGGCGTCAAGGCTGTCGTTGAGCCAGCTGAGAGGCAGGGCAATGTCAAAGAGTGAGTCTGAAACAGAAAGGTTGAAAATAGACACAGCGGGGGCAAGGAAGAGTCTGGGATAAATATTCAAGACTAAAGTTGGTTACAAAAGACAGCATGGTTAAGGGATTTGGGGGCCTCAGGAGGGGCACAGAGAGTGACTTCCAGGATCTTCTGGACAAGCCCACAGCTGACAGCAGGGAAGGGGGATGGAATCTCTCCCAAAGCTTGTTCCAGAGCATACTGGTCCAGTGAGACAAACTACTCCCTAAAAAGACTCCCACGGACCCCCACTAAAAAGGAATTGATGACACTGCAAACTATTCTCTTCTTACAGTTTCATTAGCCTATTAAATCTCCAAGAAGTCCAGAAACAAATAAACCCTTTTAGCTTTACTTAACCCCTAATTTCCCCAACTAATTTGACCTTGAACCCCTTTTCTTGTGTTATACCTAACCCATTCCTAGAATTACACTTTGGGAAATTCTCTTTTATAGTTCTTCCCCTCAGTCTGCTAACAATGACCACCCACCTGAAGTCTCCCTGGCCACTAAGGTGGTGGCCTGCAGAGCCCATGCTATAAAGCAAAATTGTCCTTGTCTTTCCAGCACCACAGGAGGACATGAACACTTCATTCACATCCTCTCCACTCACTGCCCCTGTGAGCATTCGGGTATCTGGTGACATGTAGCTCAGAGAACATGAACAACCTGCTCTGTTGACTTGAAAACGATTATGCCTATATTATAGGAACACCTTTGAACCACAGGGAAGAGCATTTTTCTTATAACTGGAGAGAAATGCCCTTTTCTCCCAACGTGGACTTTTAAAACCTGGAGGGTTTTAAATTTTTTCTCAGTGATGCCTGGCGCTACCTCAAGCCATGGCTGTCAGTTAGCGGTTCTTTATTGCAAGCCAGTGCTGGCTAACGGACCATGAACCATTGATACCGAATATCCTTAGTTACATCTCACCCCTACTGAATACTGGAGCCAAATTGCTAAATTTGTTTTTCCAAAGGACATTGATTAAAGGAGTTGACAAAGCCACTAGAACGCAAAATTTCCAACTGTCTAAAATGAAAAGCTTTCTCGATCTTCATGTCTTGGGCTGGGGAGAGGGTTTATTTTCCTACTGTGTGTAAATAATGGATTTTGGCTTTTCTGAGAATCCATCATAGAAGAGTATGTTGAATACTCAAACAATGGCAGTCTAAATTGTCCTGCAGTGACACTAACTAGCTGGAACTAATTCAGAAATGTGCAGGAAGCATGATGAGGATTACTTTGTGTGTGGGGAAGAGGCAACAGCCTCACCTGCCTCTGTCATAGCTCAGCTCAGCCCAGGACAAACGCTGTCTCGTCCAAAGCTACCCAGAAAATATGGAAACCTTGTTATCAATTACAGCCAGCTTTGTTTTTACTTTTTTCTCTCTTTCTTCTTTTTTTTTAAGAGGCTCTTTGTCAGAGAATGTCAAAGCTCAAATACTTTTTACTCATTTTCTTGCTGAGAGCTGCAAGCATAACCAGCAGCAAGAGCCAGTAATTAATCATAGCTCTGGAGATGGGAGCACACGTTCAAAGACATTTTCAACCCACTGAAACACGTCATGGGTTTAAAATTCTGCCATCGAGCAGAATCTCTGGAATGAGGCTTTACAGTTTTTCCGATTTTGATGTACCTACTGAGTGTGGCCAAAGGTGGCTCTTGACAAGACATCAGGATAGTGGAATTCCTTGTGTGGAATCTAGCTCAGGCAAGCGTCTCTGAAGCACGGTAGCGACAAGCCACAAGATGGACAAAGATAAGTCCATGTCATTGGGCAAAATACTAGGTAAGTATTTTGATTAAGCTCTTGTGTTGCAAAGAACAGACTGTCATGTTACACGAGTAACTTATTGCAAAGATGTGTGTGGAACAGCATGGAAAATGGAAGATGCTCAGGGTTGAAGATAGTTCTAGAAACCATCTAGGTTCTCTATTGCTTTCATGAGCCACAGAACTGCCCTCTGTTGGCTTATCTCCTTGTTTTTGTCATCCACTCCATTCTATCCACTCTGTGGACTGGTCTCGATTGCTTACCCGTAACTTCTTCCCTATAACCTCAGCTTGCATGGGTTTCCTCTTTCTCCATCCTCTCTCCATATCACCCTTTTCAAACTTCAACTCTTATTACTAACTGGCTCATTCTCTTGGCATTTTCAATGTTCATATTCCCAAAAGAACAAGTTCAATTCGTTCAGATAATAGTCATGGGTCGAGCCACATCATTGGTCTCCAGTCAGCCTATGGATGGCCTGCCTTGGAGTCAGATGCTCACGCCTGGTCTAATCAAGTGTGACCAGGTGGAGTAGAGTTACATTATTTAACACACACTCCTGTCCTTTCAGCTGGGGGTCTGATCGGGGCAAAGTGATTGACATCCAAGGTCACCCTTGTATTCCTGTTCATAATTAATGAGGTGCCTCAAGGCAGCCCATGCTGCGCCTAGCCGCAAGCCCACACAGCTATCAGATGTCAGTCCGACTTCTAAATAACTCTCTAATCCATTCAGTTCTCCCCATTCCTGTGGCTACTATCCTACTCAAGACTATAATTACTCCTGCTCAGTTTCTCCCTAACCAGTCTTCCTGCTGACACTCCCATGCCCCTCCAATCTTGCATGGATCTTTCTATGATATGAATCTGATTGTGTTTATAACATTCAATGGCTCCCACTGCCACCTTCCACCCCAGTGTCTAATTCCTTGATGTGGTTAAAAGGTTGACAGGCTTCCATGTGCACCTGGTTCCTGCCAGCCTCTCCCCATATTGTCTTTTGCCATCCCGGCATTGCTCTCTGTGCTCTAGCATCCTCAATTTCTGTCAGTTTTCTTATACATGTTGCACTCTCTCTCCACTCAGGACTTTTGTACTTGATTCTCCTTTGCCTATCGATCCCCAACTCTTCTTTTCAACTGTAAGTTCACTTCCTAGGACTTTTCCAACTTCTGAGAAGGGTATGATGTGGATGAGTAGCTCATTGACTGTGTTTACAGTTCTGTCCCTGCGCCTGGCCCAGCTGGCAAATGGTGGATGCTCCTTGAACATTTCTTGTTGTTGTGAAGTTGAATTCCAGTGCTCTAAGGAGTGATCATTTCTGTGTGAGAATCAAAAGTGAAAGGCAACTGAAAGGAGTGATTTAGAGAAAGGAAGAGAGAAAAGGTGAAGTGAAATTGAAAGGGATATGGTATAATGATTTGGAAAAACTCACAGAGTTTAGATGGAACCCTGAAGGAAGAAAAGAAATCTATGAACTTTGATTACTGAGAGAAATATGTAGCTCCCAGAGGGCTAGCTGAGATCAAAGGACTTTGCTAAGGAATCCATCTCAAGGCTATTTAGTCATTAACAACAGCAGGATTTGGGCTCTGGATTAATTTCTTTAGCACAGAGAAGTTCAACTCTTTTCTAACATATTTGGAATAGCTGTAGTGCTTCTGATGGGATATGAACCCAGACACCTGTTTCCTGGGGTTTCCTAGGACCGTATGCATTCCAAGGCACAGTCTACCACTCCCAGTGTCTGGAACTCTCTAGCACTTCCTGATAGAGCTTCACAACCACCTGTGGAATCATTTATGTGCCCTGTAAGAAACTTGGCCTGTGCTCTCTTGTGTCCTGCCCATGAAACTGAGAGAAGAGGGCTGGCAGCCTTGCCACATCTCTGTGAAGGAAATAGGCTCAACCCTCTCTAACAAGAGACTTCTCTGTGAGGGTACTGGAGCAAGCAGCCATTGCTGTCATTTTTGTTCTACTGAGAAGGGTAGGTAGTAAGTTTTCACCGTAGCTGCCACAGCATGCAAGTGATACCATTCCCCCACATGTCTGAATGTGAGAGGCAGAGGTCAAAGAAGAAACAAATTGCTCTGGGGAGCTCACACGAGTGTCGTGGCCTGAATTTGAAAGGCTTATGAACCACACTCTATGCCCATGTCCCTCCTAACTTGCCTCCAAATGTCCTGCCAGCCATGAGGCTTGATGAAAAGCAGCCCCTGTTCTCCCAACCCAAGGCAGTGGGTGGCCCATCAGACAAGCAGGGATCCCAAGTATTTATTTTCCTGATAGTTCAGTCTGAAGAGATGCAGGATTCTCACCTCCTTGCTGTCCAATATGAGACTGATACAAGTAAACATTAGCTGGATCATTTGTCTTCCTTTTTCCTATTTTCCTCTGCAAAACAAGGCAAAATAAGCAAAAACAAAGCTGGGTTACCTATTTGAGCACATGTGTGTGTGTGTGTGTGTGTGTGTGTGTGTGTGTGTGTGTGTGTGTGTGTATGTTTGTTTAATCTGCAAAACTAGGGGATTGGATTTGTTGAAAATTCTCTATTTCTAATGTTCTATTACATTTAATAGAAAATAGAGGCCACAGGAAGGAGAAGGAAGTACATTATTTTCACTGATGGGCCATCAAATAAGAAGAGTAATGAGTATTTGAGTGCAGGGTGCACAGTAAGCCTGACTTACAGACTTAAGATGCCCAATTAAATGGTGGCCTCCCCAAGGTCACAGCCTCCTTCCTGGTGGTGTCATCTCTCCCCTCAGCTCCTGGTACTTCATAATGCTACTCGTGGTGTGGACTCCCTGACAGCTGTTGACTTAACAGACTTTGTTTATTTTTCTCCAAGTTGGATCATACCTCAGGTCCAAGAGGGTAGAGGTGCTGGGTTGCTGTAGAGATTTGCATTCATTCTTTTCTCGTCATCACTGTTTAGACCAACATGTCTGGTGAAAGTCAGATTTATGAGGAGCTGCTCTCCTTTTGGCTGCCTGGCTTCCTTGCTCACAGTCAGGCCGCCTTGGGATGTTGATTTTTGTTCTTTTGCCATTTTTTCCCTGACTCCCTATTTCTAATTTCTTTTTTTCAGTGGTTGACGCAGTTATTTCCACCCCCAGTTCTTGGCCCTGCTCTCCAGCTCTGGGCTCTGTAACCCATGGCAACAAGAGAAAAGAAGCAGGTGATTGCGCACACACACACAGGCACCATATTCTCTCTCTCTCTCTCTTTCTCTCTCTCTCTGACTCTGGCAGGGTTGCATGTGGTGCACAAAGGGAGGAGTCTTTCCTGGCTGCAGTGCCAATTAGAGACACAGGCTGAGCACTCAGGGCTTCTGGGTCACGACGCAGCAGCTGCTGGGAGCAGTGTGGTCTCTCTTTCTGCTTGCTCCAGCTCCTCATATTTCTACAGGCAGCAAAGTCAAATCCGACCTTGCTAGCTAGTCCATTCCTTACTAGCCGGGAACATGTTATGTCATCCTGGGAACTGGCAGAATTGTGCCTACTAGTAATAGGCAAAATTACTTATATTTCCAGTAAGAAGATTTTTTTTCCACTTGGTTTTGCAAATGAAAATCATAATTAAATCACTTAAAATTTAAACTCTCACCCCCCTGCCCCTTCCCATTTTTATGAGTTCTGGGAAGCTTCAGTCCAGTTCAACAAATTTTTGTTCCTTGACAAATTTCCTAATTTGTTTGACCAAAGAATCAAAAGAATGAAGGTGAAATTGTGCTCACATGGTAAAAATTTCTTTTCTATTCACAGACTAGAAGTACGTGGTAGGCACACTCTTATTTGAATTGGTCAGAACTAGTAGTAGTAGATTAACAAAGAAGTCATTTGAAGTGAGGCATCATAAAAAGTGGCACATACACATCCATGTAACATTTTATTTTCACTTAAAGCTTACAAATATACACTAACCTCCCACTTTTTTGGTGTAGAGCCCAGGTCTGATCCTTAGAATCCAAGTCAACTTTCCTGTATAAGCTGCATCCCCAGCACATCACCTACAATTTCCAGTTGTAGTTTCTTAGTGCTGAAAGAATTTAAATACACTTGGAAAGCAATCTGAGCCCAGAATCTGTCTTGTTTTTATATTTTCCCCTGATACTTTATAACAGCCTCATTCTAACTTCATTGAAAAGCAAAAATAACTTGCATTATCCTTTCCAAACAATACAACTTATTTTCATGGAAACAACTTTATTTCCTTTGCGTTCACATTGCATCGATTCATATATTTGATAAAGTTGTGAATTACAAAAACAAATGGCACTGATGAGAACTGATTTGAGAATAAATGCCAGTGCTCTTGATGAGTTGAGCAGAGGTGTGGACATTCAAGACAGCAGCATTCAGAATCACAGATCAACTAGGAACTTTCAACCCTTCCAACACATGCCAGTTGAGTGTGGTCCTCCATATTAGATATGCTAGACTGTGATTCCTAGTTCCAGAAAGCTAGAGTCAACATGGAACTAGGCAGTCCTATTCACATTCTCCTGAACCTGTATCCTCATCCCTAAGATCAGTTCTTTATGTTGGTTGATTCATTGAGTTGGGGTCTCACTGTGTCCCCCAGGTTGGAGCCATGATCATGGATCACCACACCTCAACATTCTAGTCTTAGAAAAGTCTTCCAAGTAGCTAGGACTACAGGAGTACACCACCATGTCTGGCTACTTTTATTTTTTTTAGTGATGAGGTCTTACTATGTTGCCTAGGCTGGTCTTGGACTCTTGGGCTCAAGCAAGTCTCCCAAAGTGCTGGAATTACAGGTTTGAGCCACCATGTTCTGCCCAATAGGTATAATATTTGGATACCCCACTTGTCCCATTGGCTCCTCAAATTCAGCATGTCTGAAAACAACCCCCGTTTCTCTTTTGAAATGAAGTAGAGCACACTGGCTTTGCCAGCAGGAGAATTTCTTCCTCAAAGAAAATCTTAAGTCAGATTGAAACAAAGATGAGAGCATGTGTGCCCAGCCTCCAACCTCCCTCGGCCTTCTCTAGAAGCCTCTGGGGAAGCTTTGGAATTCTTCAAAATGCAGATGGAAAACCTCTGAAATAGGTATACCATATAGACTTTGGAGCCAGACTGAGCTGAGTTCAAATCATTCCCTTTTTTTGCATGCTATGTGACTTTGGGCACATTGGTTATTATCTGAATCCCAGTTTTCTCAGAAATAAAGTGGTGGTAATATAGTTACCAATAACAATCATGAGCATAAGGGGAAATGGTGCCCAAAAAGCACCTGACAAGCTAAAGTGCTCAGCAGTGTCTCCAAGTCAGTTCATTTATTTGAAGGCCTGTTTGGTTTAGTGACACCCAGTTCCCAAGGTTTGAAACCTGAGTCACCACTAACTTTTCCTTTCTCTTGGACCATTGTCCTCCTACCATACCTATCCAGTTATTTGGGAAGTTCTGCATTTTTTTTTTAACCTCTTAACACCTCGAACCCTCACTTTAGCTTGCATGTCATTCCCATTGTTACCAACCTGGTTCATGCCTCCATTGGCCTCTAACTTCCTGCTAATCTGTGCCCGGGAATTCAGACTACTCTCTGATGACCAGTGACCTTCTTTCATCACAGAACTGATTGGACAGATGGTGCTCAGAGTCCCTCAGTGGTGCCCAGTGGTCTACTACATAAAGTCCATATGGCTGAGGTTGGCATTCAAAGTGTTTCAAGCTCCAGACCCTAATCTTTGACCACTTTGCCATTGACATCGTATGTCCAGCCAAAGAGACTGCTCTATTTTCAGAATACAAGAATCCCATTCTTCCTCAAGCCTGTGCCCTTTCCTGAGGCATTCCCTCCCCTTCGAATGTTCTCCCTTCACACTTCTGGCTCTTTAAATCCCACCAAGATTTCAAGATGAAATGGCACTCTTTTTATAATGTTGTTTCATCTTTTCCAGTTTTGAAGACCCATCCCTGACCTTGCCCTCCAAAGCTTATACAGATATTTTTGTGTTGTTATTGTTTGTATAAGATCGTCTTTCTCATGAACCTGGCTTAGAACCTTGCCATAGTAAGCTTCAGAAGATCCATCTTGAGTAAATACTTTTTGATAGAGAAAATCCCAGTATAATCTATAAGATCCAGATGAGGAAATAAAGACGAATACCAAGGTTTTCTTTCTGTGGGTTCACAGTGTACTATCTGATCAGTGGTCTCTCAGCAGAAGTCATTGTTACCCTTGAAGTTTTGTTTTGTTTTCCCAGGAGGCTATACATGTAGGCAAGAACCGAACTTAATCCAAAAGAAACACAATTTTCCTGGACTCTATGTTTTGTTACAAGTTTATTCATGCTTTTTTAGAGGGAGAAAATAACACTTCTATAAATCGCTATATTACTATAACAAAGAAAAACCCACATGCTCTTCCAAGTATCTCTTGTTGCCATTTTATTATCTATCTTCCAAACCGGTAGTGGAGGATAATTGGCCCCTGTTTGCTGAACACATATATAGAAAATTATGACCCCCATAACAATTTCTGACTTGTCCACATCAAGAATTTTCCCCTTTCTACTACAGCAAATCTAAAACTTCATATCATACCATTTCATATTATAACCGTGGAACACACAGAACATGACAATGAAGGGTGGAAAAAGAACTCAACTGGCATTACCAACTAAGCAAAACCAAATCTTCCTAATCTTTTTTTATGAGGCTGGACAGACTGACTAATGGAGGTATGGGACCTTGGGCTCTGACAACTCAAGGAAGCCACCATTAGCAAACAAACATCTGCTTGCTTTCTTCTGAGATCCTTGCCAGCTGCAGCCAACACACAGTAAATTACTCTGCTAATTCTATTGGCTTGTTCCTGCATTTCTCTAATGCAGAATATTGATTTGTGCTGGGGAGTCTGGGCTTGCAAGGATTCTTAAGGTGCAAGCCGGCACAGCCCAATATTTCTAAACACTAGGAAAACCTGTGGTAAAGGGAGGAACTGTTGCTAAAGTTGAACGAACCCCAGTGGCAAGAATTTAAAGGAAAAAAGCAAAGGCTGAAAACAATGTGTCAGTTCCCCGACAATGTGAGAGAGTTCCCTTTAAGGGTGAAGCAGTGAGAATCACATAGGAGGAGAAAGCTCACCATTTTAGTTATTTGTGAAAGGCAGAATAATTTTGACCTATTTTGAAGGATGGTGGGAATGAAATGAGGAAATATTCTATCTTTACTGATTATGTGGACATTCTATTCAAAAGAAATTTTGTTGTTTTTTTTTTTTGAGTTGGAGTCTCACTCTGTTGCCCAGACAGGAGTGCAGTGGCCGCTCCCGGCCACCGCAGCCTCGACCTGCTGGGCTCCGGCGATCCTTCTGCCTCAGCCTTCCGAGTAGCCGGAATTACAGGCATGCGCTACCACGCCCGGCTGATTTTTTGATTTATTGTAGAGATGAGGTCTCGCTGCCCAGGCGGGTCTTGAACCCGCGGGCTCAGGCAATCCACTCACTTCAGCCTCCCAAAGGTGCGGGATTACAGGCTGAGCCACCGAGCCTGGCCAAAAGAAATTTTAATAAAAATCCTCTATAACGGATACCAACTTGATTTTCAGAGGTAACAGAGTGTATTGACTTTGAGTACTCACATTCTGGAATCCCTTACTCCTTAGTAGTGTGACTTTTGTAATGGTAAATTTGTTTCCTCATTTCTAAATGGCAGTGATAACTCGTACAAACTTGTGAGAATGGAATGAAATATTGCATGAAAATCACTTATCACAGCCCAGGGCCCATTGTTGGATTTACTTTCAGGGCTCTATATTCTTCATCCAGAGATTTTATAGAGAGTGGATGTTGTTCTCTGCAGGCTTGTTTGAGAAAAACAGAGTGGGCGTTTGAGATCAGGAGTCTACAGAAGAAATCGCCCACTGGCACCCTCTAGGGTTTTACTAAGCCCTACTTCTCTGGTGGGATAGGGCGTGAGAAAGTATAACCTAAAGGAAATTAAACCACGTATTTAAGGTCAATGAGAATAGTACCATCAGGCATTCAGGAATTATCAGACTGCTTAAGAATTTTAAGGGCTTGACATAAGCTCTCTCCACCCACTCATACCCCCCCATTTGAATTTCAGCTACTGAATTTCAAATAATTATTCTGTGTCTTCCTGGTTATTTTAAATCCTACTGTTCCTGGCAGAGTGAGTAGAAATAAGGTTTGGGATATCTTTCCAAGATGAAGCTGACATTGATTCCAAGTGGGTATTCTGGTTGGATGCCCTCACCTGCATGGATAGTAGGCTTGTATTCAGTGTGGCTTTTCTGTAAGGTGATCAGAAAGTCAGGACACTTTATGTGAATTACTCACCCAGTCCACACAAAACTCCAAGAGTAGATATGCCCATTATGTAGTAAGGGACACTAAAGCACACAGAGATTAAAGCATGCAATCGTCAAAGGGTTTACAACCAGTGAGTGGTAGAACTGCAATGGAATCCATACATGTCCATTTGATTTCAAAAACTATCTAAAATTACCTGCATTATACCATATACTACAATAGATGAATCACATGAAATTGCTAAGATTCAAACCATGACGTGGTAGTTTCATATGCTACAACCAAATACTTCATTTGACCTGTAGCATATATTTCATTTGACCTACAGTGTTAATCTAAACTTTTTGTATAGATATTGTAAAGTTATCCAGAAAGGAATACGAGTGAAGGTATTTGAAGTCTTTAATTCTATTCTTCTCTCTCTCTCTCTTTGTTTTGCTGCAAATATCAGGAGAACTGACTGATCCTACCTCAATGATTCATATATTACTTGACTTTTTCTAATCATTTTGTAATTAATCTTTGTATTTTTTGTCATCTTTATTGTGTTCTGACCAGCTGAGCCTATAATTGTGTTTCCTCCCTCTTGGTCACTGAACTTCACACATTTTACATTATGACTTTCACATTACTTCCCAGTTCTTTTTATTTCAGTTCCACAATCTTGCTGGAGTAATTATTGCTTGCTCTTTATACCTCCCAAACATGATTATATTTTTACAAAACATTATATGAAAGTGTATTAAATTCTCTGGGATCTAGAACATTATCTCTAGGGGGATAAAATCCATTAAAATTATATATACCTAAGATGCATTTTAATAGACATTTTACTAGAAAACCCTTTTCAATAGCATGAAATGGTAAAATATGTTACATGTAATATATACATATATAGATGAATGTTTGGACATATAAGAAATTTACTTAATAATATTTATTACCTGTGTTTCACATTTACAGCTAATTGATGTGTGAGTTTTATAAGCTTTTCTTCTTTCCTCCCCAGTAACTCTGAATCTATCTTTATCACTATGATCAGATAGTCCTTTTCAAAGGAATTTCACCATTCTTCTGCCTCCATGTCTTCACTTCCAATTTTCTTCTATAAACCTTTTGCCCTTGTTTTCTGCCAACTCTTTTGAAAAACATATTTTCTCAACTTACAGTTATGGGAATATTCATAAGATGAATTCAGTTGTCTTTTGTCTAACTCACCCAAGGAGAATGCTGATGAAATAACATTTTTCATTTGCTTAGCAATTTTTATTTTTGGAGAGAACTTCACTGTTGTTATGATTTGACATAAATATTATACGTATAGTACTCGTGTCTTTATAAGTGTTTTTTAATTTAAAAAATTGTATAGACATGTATTGTAAGCAATCTCTGGGTTAGATTGTGTAGATTTCCCATTTTTCAGTAATTGTCCAGTTTTAAGATCTGTCCTAGTTTTCAGACTTTGAACTTGCTCATAGGGACATTCTCTGTCATGTTTTGCTTGTTAATGATAGTACAATAGAACCCAGTACTCTTTTCAGATATGGTATTTTGGAGCTAAACTTACTCTGACAAATACAAACATTTCCCTACACTGACAAAGGCCTTCACTAGTGGATGGTGTTCTGGCCAGTTATCAGGAAGGCTTACCTTAGAAGCTACTCATTTCAAAGAGGTCCAGCAAAGCTGAGATGTTTTCAGGTGGTCTTCCTCAAGATTATTTAGATTTAAGTATTTGAAAAGAACCCTCTGGAGACAGACTTTTTTAAAAAGCCCATCTCACAAATGATGAAGATGGGGCCAGAGAGCTCTCAAAGCCACTGCCACTGCTGCAACAATTTTAACATCCTGTTTTTGTCTTTGTCCTGCATCAGCCACCGCCTCAGTAGTCCCAAGGCGTGTTCCTGCACACTTACTGCAGGATGCCACAGCCATTTCCTTATTTTGTGTAGCTATTTTTATTAGGTTGTGGACAATGTACACACTGGTTGTTGAAGGGTTAACACTCAGCTGTGCTGTTGATGTGCCCTTACTCACAATATGTTTCCTTTGAAGCAAGAGTGCAGTGTTTCAAAAGACAATCACTATAATTCTATGCAGATTTTTCCTGATTAATGAATAGGAGTTTTCAATTGAATCTTTAAATGAGTAAGAACAATGTAAGAGGTGGATATAATCCTTAAATTTTTGTATTAAAAGGCCCTTCAAATGTGAAAAATTTAGGCATTGTATACATAACTGATTTATTGCCATACATGTTTCTTGAGTCATAAAGCTGCTGCAAAAGTTATACAATGCTTGCAAAAAAAAATAGTGTGGTCTCTTTGTGAAGCTAAATGAAATAAAATATAAAGTTTGTGATATATTAAATCACAAACATAAATATGTACGTTATGGCCAGCTGTTATTTCTAAATGTGCGCATTTTAAAATAGAAACATTTACCCAACATGCTGATTAGCAATTTCCCAGTTCCAAAAGCCCCATTGCATTTAAGATGCAAAAGATTAAAATGCCTAAATAGATAAATTTAATAGTTCATCTCCCTAAATGCTTTTATATGTTTTAAGTCTTACAGTTCCTTCCAACCCTGTATACTCAAGGCTAGAACCACTTTGATGTGGATTTGTGTTTTACGCACATGCTGTCATTGGAACCAAACCTGACTGCATCTCAGACACCCAGAGAAATGTGTGTATGAACAAAGGCCATGTGGCCTCATGCCATTTCACGCTGTGCATGCAGGTTCTTGGAGAAGGTGAACTGTTTTTTCATGATCATTTCACAAATATTCAACCTTCACTTTGGCTAAAAATCATCTCGGTTGCTAATGTTGCATCTCAATGATTTTTCTCCTTCCCTGCATAAAAACTGGTCAAGGAGAACATGCAGGATTATGTTGACTCTAAAATACAATTCCCCAGGGAGACCTTATTTGCTCATCCTTATAGCATCTCTATCTCCATAGAAAAGCAGAATTTGTAAATGCCTCTAGTCCTTTAGGACACGTTCACAATTGGCAGTTCAAAAGTTCATATGATGCCATATGTCCGAATAATTTTTATCTACATCTAAAACAATACGGGACTGTCAAATAAAATCCTGCATGCAAACAAATGATGGAATGCAGGGGAACCCTCTGCTTTAGCCTTTTCTTCTTTGTCCGACAAGCAAATGCAATAAGGCCAATAATAAAAGGTTGTGTACTAGGCCTAAAGCCTGTGACAGATAAAAAAGAAATGTTGGAAACCAATGAAGCTTTTGCACAATTAGATTTTTTGAGGCTGTGCTGTAAGGATTGCCCAGAGCCTGTTCAGTCCTGATTGATGGTAAAATCATAACTACATCATATTAGCTGTAGAGTTCACTGACAGGTTACTACAGATTAATATTGCCACTACTGTTCACTTACCATCAAACCAGGGGAAATATGAATTGAGCTGTTCTTCTAACAAACCCCGCATATTAAAAGGCAAGGTGTTCTACTGAACAATCTCCCCCCGTCACTGAGGAAAGACACAAACAATGTCTATTTGAGAGATATGCAGATACATCACCGCATACTAATTAGTTCTCAGCTAGGAGAGCCCATCACATCCGGATGGCTAACGATCCTTCCTGTGAGCTTGTTCCTTCAGAGCTCTTGGCCACAGGATTGCAAATGACACCCTAAAATGTGGAACTGCAAACCTTGGTGATTTAAGTGCCGGCTGCCAAGCAAATCGCAGTGACATAAATTTGGCCCATGTGTTTTGTATTGTGTGAATACGAAACAGGGGACTCCATGGAGCCAAGTTTTGCTTGCATTGAACTCTGGAGGTTTGATGGGCTATTTTCAGAGATGCTATTTATGGCAAGGAGGGGTGGATCCTTTGCCTTACTTTAAAAATGTTGAAAATGCAAGAAATAGACATGTTGCTCTTCTAATTAGATCGTGCTGATAATAATGACATCCTAAAATGAAAGCGTTTCATCTTTTTGTCATTTCAAGCCTTGGATAAAAAAATCAACTATGAAACAAAAACAGGACCCTCACCATAAAGTGTATGAAATAGAAGGACTATTTCTGATTAAATGTCAACAAGGGACCCCTTGAGTAAGAGGTATTTTCACATCCTGCCTGGAGTGATAACAAAAGTCCTAGCATTAGGACGAATCCAATATGACTGTTAGCAGCAAATAATAGTTCATAGGTAGGAAGGTTTTTGAGTCTGTGCTGTACAACTTTTCACCAGGAAGATGGAAACTTTGGTCCAGATAATTCTACTGTCAAATAATCCGACTGGTAGTAGAGCCTCTGGCATTGTTATCAATGAGTGACTCAATGACTTGTGTCTTTGGCCTCTCGGTCAAGGTGCTTGTCCTTGCCCAACCTGAAATATAACTGAGGGGGTTGAATTGGGTGATCTCCAAAGTCCCTTTGGTTCTGTTATCCCATTTTGAAGGCTTGATATCTTATATCCTGGGCCACGTTTCTTTATAAGTGGCCCTTGGATTTCAGCATCATCATTCCCCAAGGAGCTTGTTAAAGATGCTGAGTCTGGACCTCACTCCATGTGGGTCAGGTGAGTATTAAAGTTCAAGAACCACTGTCTTATGGGATGTTAGTGACTTAGCCAAAGTCACTGCAGACCTTACCAGTGTTTTAAAAAGAATATGCAAAGAGATAGCCAGAACCTGGGGAAGAAAAATAATGTCTTTTTATATGTTCAAAGAGAATTTTTAATCTATTGTTTAAATTTATGTCATCTATTTGTTTGAAGAGAAAATGGTGACCCTGACAATGGTAAACTAGAAGCTTTATAATGTTAATGGACAGATGATAGACTGACTCTAGACAAAAACAAACCTGACACTGATTAATGTCTAAAATGTACAAAGAACTCCTGATAACCACAAAAAGACAGAAAGCCCCATGAAAAAATGCAGAGAGTATGAAGCTCACTTGATGAACTGGCATTGGGAGGATGCTCAAATTCACTGGTAGTCAGAATAACACAGACTACTATAGACACATCATAATGTCAATTAAAAAAAAATGAATATGCTAGGTATTTGCAAGGATACGGGGTTGTGGAAACTTTTTCATTATGGAGAGAAGAGGAAATGAATGTGATCACTTCAGAAAGCAATTGACAATCTTTATGAAATTAAGTATGGGCATGCCCTAAGACTCAGGTGACAAGAGGCCCTCATTTACCTGGAATAGCAGGGAAAATCTGAAGTTCTGGCATCATTATGAGGAGTGCCCTTTTCACTTCACAAAATGTTTTAAGAAAATAAATTATATAGTCACCCTGCTACTGCAATCCCAATTCTGAACACAAATCTCAGATAAATTTTCATAGAGCGACCATGTATAAGAATGTCTCCTTACCACTATTTGTGACTATGGGAGTGAAACTTGATGCCTTCCACTAGGGGAATGGATAAGAAAATGGGGTGGTTGCTTTTCATGCAATAACATGCAGCAGGTGGAAACAATATTTTAGGATATATTTGGATAGGAGTAAATTTAAAAAACAAAATTAAGATTGAAAAAAGTAAGAAAGAATGAGATTTAGAGCAAAATGACATTTATCCAAGTTTTCAAAATGAATTTGAATGTGTTAAATACAAAACAACAGTAGATGTACAAAGGTGGTGGGAGGACACACTTCATCAATAAAGGTACCTGATCTCAAACCAGGCGAAGTGGGGACAAAAGGGAGGCCCAAAATTTACCTATACAATGACTACTTTATATCTAATCCTGAATTGTACAACATATCTTTTTAAAAAGATGCTCAAAAATGATCAACACATTCAAAATATTGAAATGCCTGTGTGAGGGTGAGCGGAATGGGAATGAGGATCTAAGATGAGGAAAGAAAAAAAGTGGAATAAGAGAAGGCTCTTTTGTGGAGTTATGTGATGATGTGCTATACAAAGGGGCATAGGGTTAATTCATGCCCCTGGCTTTGAGGTTAAAAATGAAGGATAAAAGAGTGACTATAATTTTAATTTCTGTCTCTGGGAATGTAATGAAAAAAAATTTTCCCTCAAATCCAATATGATTGTTAGCAGCAAATAATAGTCCATAGGTGAAGGTTTTTGAGTCTGTCCTGTACAACTTTTCACCAGGAAGATGGAAACTTTGCTCCAGATAATTCTACTGTCTGATAATCCGACTGGTAGGAGATCCTCTGGCATTGTTATCAATGAGTGACTCAGATTCCACAGCAAGGAGTACAGCTGGTATTTGCAAGGTCCACATAGGTAACTCTCTCCTACAATTTTCAACGGCTCCCCATTCCCTATAATATAAAGTTCAAACTCCTCAGTTTGGCAGCAAAAACCCTCTACCATCTGACATCAAACACCTTCTCTCATTTAATCTCTAATTTCTCTACATTGATTCTTTGCTTTCCTGAAATGCTCCTTCTGTCTCTGTCATAGCTCACACCAGGTGTCCTGCCCTTCTAGTTCTCTTCTTGTCTTAATCTTATTGACATTCAGGACTAGTTTGAGGAGCAGATCTTCTAGAAACTTCCTTTACTACACGGACCCAAGGGACCTTGACTCTCCTTCATGCAGCTATCTCAGTGCTACTTGAAATTTTAATTATCTTTTCATACATGTGCTTTCTCTGCACAGACTATGTTATATATTCCCAACTCTCTCTTACAAATAGTTCTAAGTCTTTTAAAAAGTATTATTAAGTAAACATTTATTGACCCTCTGCTTGGATATTGAGGAAGGCTACAATGACTACTGGGATATTGTCTCTGACTTCAAAGGAGCTTATAGTCCAATGGAAAGATATGTCAATGCCCAGAGAGAACTAAGAAAGTGACAGATGTCAGGAGGTATGTTAGGGGATAAGCTAAAACTGGGGAGACTGATGCATGGAGGCTGGATGTGTATCTAAGTTGTCTCCTCAGTTCAGATTGAACCTTAACTTTTTGTGTACTCTGCTTTGAATCCAGACCTGGCATGTCACCTCAGAACTCAGGAGAGTTAGACACATAGAAATTTTTTAGGAAGATCTGCTGGTGATGATGAAATAGGGTCATGAAATAATTTCTTCACTACATAGCTGATACTTCTTTCTTCTGTCTGGTGTATTCTAGAGTAAAATAATTGTTGAGTGAATCTGAACTTTGTAGAGGGAAGTGTTAACTAATAACTGGAAACAGGGAGTGGTGTCCTTAAAGGATTCAGAATCATGATTCCCGTGACAGGAAAATTTGTCACTGGGTTGTGTCTCTGTATAAAACAGGGCAGCAGTAAGTAATAGGGTACCCCACTAAAAATGGACTAAGCAACAGAGATATTTAATGATCTCATATATAAAAATGTTTGGGATAGGTTGTTCCATGGATGATTTAGTGACTTTGTCATGTTTCTGGAGACCCAACTTCTTCCTCCATTTCTACTCTGCTATGCTCAGTATATTTTCTTTTCATCCTCAGACTTACTGCATCTTGGACATAAGATGGCTGCCATAGTCCTAGACTTTACAACTTCCCAAAGCTGTGTTCAAAGGTCACATGGTAAAAAGTCTCCTCTCCAAGTTCACTCTCTACTTGTCAGAGAAGGACATAGTTCTCAGAAGCTCTTAGCAGGTTTTGCCTTACATCTTATGGGCTAGAACTGGGTCACATGGCCATGACTAGCCACAAAGGTATTGACTGTTTTCATGCAGGCAGGCTTTGTTAGCATGGAAGAAAGGGGAGGGGATTGGTGATAGGCAGGCAACCAACAGAGTTTTCCACAGGCCACAAATATATAGAGTAATCAAGAAATTATGGACCTTTTCTGCAACTTCATGCAATCGACTTGTACAATAAAAGCATGTTCATGAGGAATAGCTTCTTACAACTGTCAGACCTGAAGTCAACCCTCCTTTCTTTGCTGGGTGGTGGGGAATTCTCTTTCATGTTATGTATTCACTCATTTGTCTGACTACTTATTTATCATATATTTATTGAGCATCTACAGATGTTCTTAGAACTTTTTTTTAATACCACAAACCCCTACGGCAGTCAGATGAAACCGATGACTGTCTACTGAGAATGTTTTTTAAAGCATCTAATAAAATACACAGAATTACAAAGGAATCCAATTAAACTGAAATACACTTTGCCTTCGGGCCCTGTGGCCAGATCCTGTGCTGGTGCTAGGATGTAAAATAACAGGAATTCTTTTGATGGACAGCACGGACTACGCAGTCATAAAAAAGAACAAAATCATGAATTTCGCAGCAACCTGGATGGAACTAGAGTCTATAATACTGAGTGATCTTTCACAGCAACAAAG
>NW_007043459.1:416522-452511 GCF_000164805.1 Carlito syrichta | reverse complement strand
CTCCAACTCAAAAAAAAAAAAAAAAAAAGGTGCCTGAACTTTGCATATTTGTATACCTAAGCCTTAACTGTACTCCACAATTTTAAAATAAAAAATATGTTTAATAAAAACAAACAAACAAACAAAAAACAGGAATTAAGGGAGGAGTATTGCCCTCATGCAACTCAGAGCCTGGTTAAAGAAGCAGTTAAGCGAGAGGCAAGCTATGACTCTGAGGGGAAGGGAACAAGCTACTCTGGGAGCATTCATGAGGGCACACAGCAAAATCTGGGCTGGGGTTGGAGGAAAAGAAAAAGATTCTTGGGTATCCAAGAGATCCTGAGGAATTAACCAAGAAAGAGGTGGAAGGAAGATAGTTTTCATGAGAAAGAAAAGCAAGTACAAAGAGAGGGTAAAGAGTTTGGAGAACAGTTATAGTCCAATATTTCTGGAGCAGAGAGACCAAAAGGGTAGATGGTTCTAGGGGCTGGGCAGAGGTGAGCTCAGGAAAGTGTCTGATGCTGTGTTGAATGAGTTTATTATATGAGGTAGCTTTGACCAGTAAAGACAAATGACAAGACTTTAATGGCCTTGTTGAGTTTTGCTCACTGTTGCATCTGTAGTCCTCAGCACAGTGCTGCATTAAATAATGGTTACATGAAGGAAACTTTAGCTCTCTGGTTTCTAATTTCTAGTCCAGCATGTGACAATACATTCTGTGAGGACCCAGAACTGCATATGAGATCAAGTTCAATCTGTTCCCAAGACAGAATCTTCTACAACTGCTATTCCTTTTCATCCCCATACCCCTGACTTAGAGTGGACGCCCACCCCTTCATCTTTGGTCAAAAAAAGTTAAGTTCTTGGCTGCATTTGTGGGAGTAAAATCTACTACAGGTTTGAACGGAGCCCAGGTATGGAAGGCTCACTCAGAACCATGTAGATTCAGAGCTCTCACCCTACTCTGTCACCAGGCTCCATAGAGCCACCCAGTGGCTGCTCCTGTGATCCCCCGGTTTCCTATAAATCTACTGAAGTCATGCTCTAGATTTCTAGGGTTTTCTTGGTGCCCTTCACCAATAATCTCCACCAAAAGTCCCCAGGGTTCACAAAACTGTGGCTTGAGATGCAAGTTACACATCCACATGCATCTGTCTTCCAATGTTTAAGGAATTAGATAACAATGGATTGAGCTCCCAATTGAAATAGGAGACCTAGACATTCCCTGAGAAGAGGTAATAACTAGTTAGATGATAGAGATTTGGAAGGGAGCTTAAAATGTGGCTAGTGCAACCCTTTCACCCCACTAAGGCCTATTGTTTACCGTTGAAATGAGAGGATTGGTCAGGCACAGCGGCTCATGCCTATAATCCCAGCACTTTGGGAGGTGGGGGTGAGAGGATTGCCTGAGCTCACGGGTTTAAGACCAGCCTGGGCAATTTGGCAAACCTTTTTCTCTACAGTAAAATTTTAAAAATTAGCTGGGCATGGTGGTGTGTGCCTGTAGTTCTAGCTACTTGGAAGGCGGAGGTGGAAGGATCATCTGAACCCAGCAGGTCGAGGCTGTGGTGGTCATGAATGTGCCATTGCACTCCAGCCTGGGCGACAGAGTGAGATTCTAACTCCAAAAAAAAAAAAAGAAAAAGAAAAAGAAATGAGAGGATTGAACTTGATCATGTCAGCAGTGGCCCAGATTAGAGTTGTAGAAGTTACCTTCTACCTCTCAGAGCTTAGCAACTTCATCTCTAAGATGAATGATTTAGAACATATGTCTTTGAGAGTCCTGGCAAAGCATAAATTCTATGATTTTGAATCACACCAGACTCTTTCCCTTTCCATAAGTCTAATTTTCACTAAAAATGTAGCCTTCTTATTTCTTTCTAAGAGGAATTGACATATAGCTAAAATTTTAAAATTAATCCGGTTTTTGTCATATGGACACCATTTTTTTATGGCTACACTATGATTCATAAGTCAATTTGCTGCACAAATCTCAGATGATGTGAGTGAATTATTCACATTTCATAGTGGAAACATAGTAGTTTTTCATTTCCTATGTCAGTAAAAATATCTCTTAGATTCTATGTTCTGCATTTTAAAAACTTTAGTGAACATACACATCTTCTCTATCTTAGAGTATGTTTGAGAACTTTGCCCTGTGAGTAACGTGTTTGTGAGATAGTACCTGAACTGGATGAAATCACCATAACCTAGTATTTTCTGTTCCAGGAGCTGAGAAATGTCGTTTTGAGTGATAGGACAATCCTGATGTCAGTTCCCTCTTGATTTGGTTTAACCTGAGCCTTAGCTCATCAGTTAACTTCACCGTGTCTGATCCTTCATTCGTAAAATGAGAGATAACCTATCCGACAGCCAGATAAAGAGGCATAAAGTTTGCAAAGTACTTAAGACATCTATGGAATGATTTGAAGGGAAAAAGATAATAATCCACTTGGATTATTCTTTGATGTCATGGCAGATTGGCCTGGTGACATAATTTATGGACCCGTTTCTTTGTCCACAAAAGGCTCGTAGGATCTGTGACTGTGTTTCCCTGGAACTGTACTACTTTTTGGCATGTGTCGGTCAGGCTGTGACCGTGACCTAGATTTTGAGCAAAAGATCAGGTGAGACCGTATTAGGTCATCAAAGTTCTCCTGCTTCATTATTAATTCTGATGACTACCACAGAGCATAAATGTTTAAAAGAAAAAAAATGAAAAAGCTGTCTTTAATGCAAAATGACATTTTGAAAATTTTGTCTAAGAATCCCTGCAGGTGGGCACCGCGAACAAGCAAGGTGAGCAGTTCTTACGTAGGACAGCTTATAAAATATCAGTGGGAAAACGTATATATTGTAATTATACAAAAAGGAATCTTATGGAGAAAGTCAGGCTGGTAAGTATGGATTTCCAAAGTATGAAAGTCATTAAATAAAACAGGGCAAAGATTCTAGAAGTTTCTAATTAGGTTTTGACTTTGGAATTTGCCTTTGCCTGGAGCAAGAAACCCAACTGTTTTACAATAGGGTCTTTTGCCTCCTAGCAATACAGCAGACAATGTGTGCCCTAAATAGCAAGGCTATTTTCAAGGGCTACATCTCTTGGTTGTCTACAGTTTCAATAACACATTTTTTGGAGTTATAATTCATGTTGCACAGCAGTTATTCCTTTTATTGTTTGTTTATTCAAAATTTTGACCCAGCAATAAATTCTTATGGATTTTATTTTTTGATGCATTAAGTTTAATTGGAGCACAGGACTTCCAGTTCGAGGTTTTGGTATTAAAAAAAAAACTCATTGGTCTTTCAACTGAAAGGTTTGGTGGAATATTAAATTTGATGAATCATAGCAAGTGTCTGTGTTTGTTAGCTTTTATAGACTACATTAAAGCATTCATTAATAAAGTCACACTACATTGCTTTCAGTAGGTTCTAAAAGGTTAACGACTTGATGCAGGCTGGTGTTCTGAAGCGTCACTGTTTGAGGGTGGCTTGTGGCAAACTTAGTACACTTTGAAATTAGAATACAAAATAGAGATTATATTTTTTTAATCTCAAAGTCCAAAAATGTCTTGGTTTTCTTCCTCTTTTCTTCTTCCTTTCTCTTCTTCAACTGTCACCAAAAATCACTATCAGATGTAAGAGGTTTGAAGTCAATGATTGGTTAGCTTCAGGATGATCCTGGAAGGACAGTGGTGTCACCAGAGAAGGCATCTTCTCTCCTGGCTGCTCCTACAGTGACCTTCTAGCAAGTAGAAACTGACTCAACTATGAATCACCCATTTTGAAATGAGAGCTGTTATTTGAGAAGTATATTGTTAACTGTTTCATGTTTCTCCCCCCTTGGAGACTCCTTTTTGGAAGACAAAATATGCAAGAATAACTTATACAGCACCTGTTACAAGGTCATCTATCAGGAGTTCACCTGATTACTTATTTGTTGACTGAATAACCACTGGAGTCAAGGGTCAGGGATGCCTATTCTATTCTGACTAGGAGCATTTGCAGTAATTATTACATTTGAATTGTTTGCCCCAGATGTTTTTGGAGTAAAACTTTTATTTTAAGTGCCAGAAGCATCTCTAAATTAAACGTGACTGGAATGGTATGGTTACTTAAAAATTTTGCTAAATTGTGCTGTTTCTCAATATTAAATAAAGGCTATGTAGACACTTCATGAAAATTCATGAACTCTGTATCCTTCTAGGAGGAAACTCTGTCTTAACAAAGTCAAGTGTGAGGGTAAATTTCTTTTAAAAAGAGACTCATCCAGTACTTTGATTCTGGGAATTGTTAGCAAAATTAATGACTCCAATTGGTTTTGTGTGGGAGAAAATTCAAAGCATTTGATTTGGGGTTACAGGCCAGACCTGCAGTAGTTTAACTATTTCCTGAGCAACTAGAAGCTGCTGGATTGGATGGGTGATAGTTCCCATGTTAGTCATTGTGGAGAGAAAAATAAAAGTTCATAGAAAAGAGGCTACTGAGGGTTATATGACTGCAATTGTTTCCAAGCTGAAACAACTTTGTATCTGTTTATTATTGTCAGTATCTTGTTATATTGTTCTTTCAGAATCAATAAAAGCTAAACTCCCTGCACAGTTTTACTACTGAATTCTCTTGAAAGGATATGTAGTCATGAAAGTTAAGAATGGCAAAGCAGGGAAGTAGGCTGAACCAATGATGATGAGGATAAGTTAAACCCACTTTATTGCATGTTTTTCTGAGAGGAAGTTGTTCTATTATTGTAAAATTTATGGAAAGGTTCTTAGTGTTTTTGTTTTTTTCTTAGTATGTGAGATAATTTTTTTCTTCAGAAGAAAAAAAGACAAACACATCTAGGGATATTTTTCTTTTGACTTGGAAGGACTATTTTCAGATTCTTTACTCTCAACTTTTTCACTGTTCTAAAGGGGCCTAGCAGTCCAATTGTTGTCATGAGGTTCAATTTATCATATATTTAATAAAAATTTAGTTTTACTAAAACTAGTTTAACAAGCACAATCATTTGCACGTTCCCCCTTCTCTGTATTTAATCATTCGTTCATATCTATTTATAGTGTGAGCACAATAGTCACTATTAAATATCTAATGCTTCTTGATGATTGGAATTCCCAGAAATAACTTGCACTAGTGTTGGTGTCCAGGGCTGGACCTCACGCCTGAAAAAGTTCTGATATGCTGGTAAATATTTAACAACCAGCTCTGGTGGGGAGAAGGAAAGGAAGAATTGGTTAATGTCCAAAGTGAAATACTAGCATCATGACTAATTTGAAACTACCAATCATCTTTTACTGAATAAGTCAATGGGAAGAGATGTACACAATTGCTCTTGCCAGACAGCTATGAATTGGCTTTAACATGTTACTGTAGATGTCCCACCCCCACTAAGTCACATGGTTCTATGATTAATTAACAGATTGGAAAAGGATAGCTCTGCTGATTTACTTTTTTTTACTTTTAATTTTAAATATGTGGGGTACAATTCAGGGTTAGGTATACAAATGCTCATTACTAATTTACTTCCCCCCTACAAAAGCTATGAAAATAATTGTATCTAAGACTAGAAATATTGCCCTTGGGTATCAATATGTTCTGATCTTATCCAAGCAATATAGGAAACCAGCTTTTGTACATTTCTTTTTCTAAAAGCTCTTGGTTGAAATCACTTTAACAGAATGCTCTAGGAAAAAAATTCTCTGCATGAAGTAAAATAGAATGGTAAATTATTATTATTCTTTTTCCCAGCTTTATTGAGGTGTGATTGACAAATAAAAGTTGTGTGTATTTAGTGTGTAATGTGATGTTTCATAGAATGTGAGATATTTATTATTTTGATGTTATGAAATGTTTACCACCATCAAGCAAATTAACATATCTACCACCTCACATAGTTACCTTCTTTGCATGGTGTGGTGAGAACACTTGAAATCTATTCTCAGCAAATTTCAATATATAATGCATTTTAGTAACTATAGTCAACATTCTATACATTAGTTCTCCAATACTTATTCATCTTATAGCTGAAGATTTGAACCCTTTGACCAGTATTTCCCCAATCCCTCCATCCCTCAGTCCCTGGCAGTCAACATTCTTTTCTCTGTTACTATGACTTTTTTTAGATTCCACATATAAGTGAGTTCATGTGGTATTTGTCTTTCTGCATCTGGCTTATTTAGCTTAGCTTGATGTCATCCATGTTGTTGCAAATGGCAGGATTTTCTTCTTTTTTAAGGCTGAATAATAGTAGAAAGGTAAATGATAATGGGCTATCTAATTCTATAATTTAAAACGGTTTATTTTTTTAAGATCTGGTCTCATTATTAAATCAAAGTCTCTATAAAACAGGGTAGCTTTAAAGGACCAATTCACAGGGTCAATTAAAAAAATGATGGACCTCTGAAATCTCTAGATCATTTATAGAGAAACAGGAAAGATAGAGCCTATAGGTTAATCATATCTCTAAGGTACTTTAAAGAAAGTTATATAGAGTGAAGCTTATCATTTGCAGCTGTTTAGGAAGGAATGCCTGCAATGTGAGCAGCTCAGTTTTGAAGATAATGGATTTATGAGTTGCAGGAAGCCAAATGTGTGATCACTTGGACCAGAATCTGTTAAGTATCATGTTGCTCTTTCCCCCCTTTTTTTCCCCTTTTAGGTCATATCTCAAATATGAAAGTCACCCAGAGGTTACCCAGGTGATTCCAGGCCAGTCTGGGTGTGCAGCTGTGCAGAACTTGATCTTGAAGGACAGATGGCATAAGGGAGAATTCTTTTATACCTTGCATCAGCCAAGGCTAAGTTTCTGACATTTCTGTCTACAGACAACAAAAGGCTTTCATCATGAGCTGCTTTCTGATGCGTGCTTAAAACCAAGTTAAACACATTAAAGGGGTGAAGAGGCAAAAATCTCCTCACTGTGCTCTGTGAAGAATTAAATAACATTTTGAAGGGTGTAGATGGAAGTATAAATAGATTTTTTTAAATGTTTATGCTGTCTTCCCCCCAAAATTGAATTTAATATTTATTTCAGGTTAATTCTGATTTTTTAATTCCAATACATATTAGGTCCTATATTATATTTCCTTTAAAAATGAACACTTTAAATAAAATGTTTGATACAAATTATTATTTAGCTGAGTTTAATATTTCTTACTGATTTGAATAATATTATGATTCTTGCAAGCACATACCTTCCCTTAGCAAAATTTAATGTCACTAGGTAGGATATGGTATGCCTTCATGGATTCCCTTCCAAATTTTCCCTTTTTCAACTACAATATTTCCTCAGACCTTTTTTTCTCTTTGGTTGCCAAGATCCTTTGAAGTATTATCTGCTTTCAGAACTAAGGCTTAACCATGTCCTTTTCAGGAGACTTAAAATAACTCTTTTATCCTTTTAATTTAGTATTTCATTCCAACATATATCCACTCCAGTCTTCTTGACCCGTCATGTTTCTGAAAAACACAAGGTAACATTTCTGAAACTTAGCTGTCAATTTCATTACATAGAGACAATGTGCTTGAATGGGAAAAACACAAAGTAATGGCTAATATTTCTTGAGTTTTCTGCATCCCAAGCATTGTTCTAAATGTTTATATGCATTTCTCGCTTAATCCTGTCAATAATCTGGGGGAGATAGGACATAGTTTTATTATCATCCCCATTTTCCAGATGATGAAGTTGAAGAACAGATAAACCATGAACCTTTTTTGAGGCTACAGGATAAGTCAGTAAAGCCAGGATTTGAACTCAGGTTGCTAATTGAATAGTTCACATTTATATACACTGTGACATGCTTCAAAGAGTGATCTTACAATTTGTTTTGAAATCTCTGCTCAAGGCAGTGTGTACGGTGTTAGAACATGGGGCCAAGGATTAGAAGATGGGCTCTTAATCTGAAGTTTTGATGAGTTAGTTGTGCAAACTTTGACAAGTCAACCTCTCTGGAATAAGCTAGGCAGAAATTCATTGCATTAAGTCATTTTATAAGCATCTTATTTATTTTAAATACATACTAAGGCTCGCAGTGAGAGGTCATTTAGGTAGATCCTGTAGGATCAATATTGAATATAGGTTCTGGGATGAGACATTGTGGTTGACACAAGGCTCCAAGCAGGACTCCTGGGTTGAGTTCCTGTTCTGCTTCTTACCTGATGTGAGATGGGACTAAGTCAGTCACCCTGCCTGCCAGAGTCTCCATTTTCTCCTCATAAAATGCAGATAATAAGAAATGTCCACCTCAGAGGGTTATTGAGGATAGATGAAGAGTACACCTAAAACACTAAGCACAAAATATATGCACTATGATCCTGTGAGGTTGCAACTATTAGTTCCATTATACAAATGAATAAACTGAGGCCTAGAGAAGTGAAAGAACTTGACCAGGGTTATTCAACTTGTATGTGTTGTAGTCAGCATTCTAGCCTAGGCAGATGAGTATTTAACTATCTTTCTCCCAACACTAAGAGAACACTATATGTTATCTATTACCTAAATGAACAGTCTTTTTCCCAGAATATCCTCCACCTTCTCACAATGCAATAGCTAAAAGATTGAACTGGTACCTGTAGAAGACTTTCAGGATTCCTTCCTCCGGACCCACAATCCATTGTGATTGCATAAGTTCTGCCTCTGTTCTGATTGGTCAGTGCTACACACACACACACACACACACACACACACACACACACACACACACACACACACACACACCACACACACACACAGAGTCACCAAGTCTTGATTTCCATTTCTGGAAAACAAAAGCGGGTAAAGGAATGCCCTCCCAAATCTTTTAACTTTCACATTCTACAAGCTTAGTAGGCATCCACCCTTCTGGCTCTACCCCACTTTCCACATAGATAAACTTGTTTTAATAAAGCCTAACTTTTGATTTAGCACACAGTGTTGAGAATTAAAGTCACACAAAGCAGTTACTGGTAGGAATACCCTTAAGATATATTAAAATTCACTGATGTCATATGTCAAATGATTAAAAAAAATAAATGCTGTGCCCAGGAACACAGAACATGAACAAACAGGAATAATGTATCTTGAGGACATATGTTAGAACACAAGAGAATTAGTGCTTAGATTTCACTATAGTTAAATGTGAATTTATTTTTATTAAAGGTTTCAAAACTCTCTAACCTTTTAACTACTACATGCTATCTAAAGAGGGATACAAAACCATCTGTGACTTGTAGTTGTTGCATTAGATTTTCTGAAAAACATTCTCTTCTTAACAGCTAGGATATTGAATTTTCAGAACAGTAAGATTTCTACATTTTGTTACTTGCCCGATTTCTTAATGCTCTCAAAGATGCTTTACCATGTCCTAATTGCTTCTAACAGACACATGACTTTATTCTACTTAAGTTCCCTTTGTCTAAGAACACTGGCAATAGAAATTGTCAATTTGGGACCTCTATGTATCTACCTTCAGCCTAGAACCCCTGTTTAGTTTTCAGATTTCACAATGATGCTGATTTGAGTCAGCACTACTGGAAAGAAGGCTGTTTTGTAAAATGTTTCAGATTTTCTACTGCTGTATCTTCAGCTCAGAATATCCTTTGAGGCAAAAACTAGAGAGCTGCTTTATTTCTGGGTGAGGTGAGCCTACAAACCACAGAAGAGCAACCCCAGACACCTCACTCATGACCTGTGTAATTTATTTCTAACTGAAGCCCCATCCTTAATTCACTGTTATCTTGTCTTTTTGGCTTACTGCCTTCTCTGTGTGCTCTGTGTGTTGGAGATGGTGGGGAGAAGTCACCCAGAGAGGTGCATCTTTAGCATGGCAAAGTCCTTTGGATGAGCTAAAGATTTCCATCTTGACTGTAGTTTTCTAGTTTTTAAACCTTATCTTTCATTTTGAGATGCTTGATGAAGATAGCAGAATAATGTGAGTTAACACATGCTTCAAATATAAAAGCAGTTTCTTCTGCAGTTGATAGTGCAGGAAAATGTGCAATAAGAGTATTTAATTTGCATTAGTAGGTTAGAGCCTTCATTATGACGCGAAATCTGATTTTTGTTTGTGACCAGCATGAACACTGACCTCTGCCCTTTGAATGATCTTTCCGTCTCCCAGAAAGTTCATGAAAAGGTCATGGAGCTGCACTGACTTCCTCTGTATGTGCATGGACGTGTCTTTGCTATTGATCTGGGAAACAACCATTTGGTGGTTTTATTAATTTTATTTTTAATGGAAATCCGATAGTAAAAGTTTTTCTAGCGCAATTCACACCTGAGTAAGTGAAGAGAGTTAACCTCGTTTCATTCTGGTTATTTAACCCTGGCCATCCCAATTAAATGCATTTCTTGAGCCCCTAACAAAGCAAAATGTGGCACTTACTGGTCACAAGTTCAAAGCAGGAGAGAGGGAAAAAATGGCTTAATAGCTGAAAATAAAAACATTGGTGAATTTTTCTTATGGATTCCTTCATGTCAAATTCATATCATGAGTGACTCTCAGTTTTCCTCTTAGATCATCTTGGCATGATCGAGGAGCAGAAATAAAAATGATTTCTAGTATATTCTTGAGGTGATTCCTTCTTTTGATGCTGCCTGTCACCGTAAAAGGGGTTATGAATCTCCAGAAACCTGCTCTACTGTCAGCAGAACAGGCACTGGTTTTCAAATCAGACTGCAGTCACTGTTACAGTCAGAGGGTTTTAAATCTCTACCAGAAAACTATAGCCATTTACAAACAACAAAGATTGTACTGAAATGGTGAAAAATGCACTTGTGTCATATTTAGAATGATTGTGTATGGGTGAATATAACAATACTTTTCAAGACTGTAAGCACTACGTATATTCATATCTTGTGCTATTTATCTTGTAGATATACAGTGCTGCAAGTTCTCGGCTGCTAGCTGTTAGGTTCGTAGCATTGAGAAGGAAAGATCCTGAGGCTTGTCACCGCCGTATATCATTGCAGCTGTGCCCTTTGATTACACTGGGGCGCCACCAGTCATTAATAACAGGGAAAGCTTTTTGTCTGGCAAATGCATCGCTGTATAGTCCTTTCTTAACACCTAGGCATCTTGGTGTGGTAGCAAAGGTAAATTAAAGATGAAGCTTGTTTATTTTACAGCCACACTTGTGAAAGTAGAGGTGGCCTTTCCAGAACCATTTAATAAAATGTATTTTTTCCTAGCCCTAGAAACTTGAAACATTTTCAGATTTTGCATTTGCTTGAGAGAACCTTGTCATGAAGTCTCACTTGAACAAACAATATGAGCACAATGTAATTGTGATTTTAATTCCATCACTGTCACACTCATTTGACTACCGAAGGGTTACAAAATAAGTTATCATCTACAATTACTGTATAGGCTTAAAAACCCAAGTGTGCCCATTGGTTGAAGATTTCTTGAAGAACATCATATAAATGGAATTTGCATAGTAGAATGCTTTCCAATGTGGAAAAAAACACCAACCCAGTCAAATTTGATGATTACTCACTGTGTTGCATTGAAAAGTTAATACCAGCCGTCGATTTTCCAGGCAGTAGAACTTTCCCATCAATAGTCACCCTAGACTTGACCAATTTCTGGGGAGATTGATTCACAGTAAACTAACTAAAAATATAGATTGAGAAATACCGCCTCCCTATGTCAACTTTTTAAAGGTGAAGTCACACTCTCTCAAGTATAACGATCACACTGTGTTTCCTTTGAATTGCCACTCAAATCCATTAGGATTCATCATTTTGTGCCTACACCATTGCAATAGACTTTTCAATTGTTCTCTTAATTGTAGTTCAGCTTTCCTTAATTCAGAGTTTTTCAAAGAATGAGATATTCAAAACCCATTAGTTGATGAAATTCAGATAGAAATTTAATGGCCAATGTGCCTATATGGAGAGGTGGGGCTTTTAAGAGGTGACTAGCTATGAGGGCTACTCCCTCATGAATTGGATTAAGGCCCTTATAAAAGAGGCTTCATACAGTGTTAGGCCCTCTTGTCCCTCATCCTTCTGTCATGTTAACAACACAGCATGTCTCCCCTCTGGAGGATGCAGCAACAAGCTACCATCTTGGAAGCAGAGAGCAGCCCTCTTCAGACAACTGAATCTACCAACACCTTGATCTTGGACTTCTCAGCCTCCAGGTGGTGAAATCAATTTGGTATTTCCCCAGCAATATATTTAAAAAGGAAAAAAAAAGAAAAAAGAAAAAAGAGAGTAGAATAGAATAAAGCACATTACAGCACATTGCACAGAGTAAAGGTGGCATTATTGCCTGAAACGCTTTCCTTCAGTTGCGTGTACATTGTGTATGTGAGTACACACTCTTACTAGTTCCAGATGTAAAATGTACTTCTTCTGGAGGTTGTCATCAAAAATGTTTTAAAACCCCTGCTCTAGCCCTTATTTTTAAAACCTCTGATCTAGCCCATCCCAATGTGTAAGATGCTTACAGGTATTGGATCATGTGATAAGGAGGTTATTATTTTTTTAGTTTTTTTATCCAGTCTGTATAATTAAGTGAAGGAGGAAGTCTCAGATTGGTGCTAGCAAGTTTCCAAAACCCATCTGTCACTTGCTAAGCTCCTTTTTTATTTTTATTTTTTTTAATATAATGAGAACAGTCCTCTGGTTCAAATCTTTAGACAAGTATCAAGATAAAATTTTCTAATATTGTTTTATTAGTATTACTTCCATTGTGTTCATTTTTAAGGCAAATGACACTGATTTTCCGCTGATGCTTGTTATATAAAATTTATTTTTAGATAACTTTAGGGAAAAAAGTAATAATATAGAGAAAAATATTAAGGAATTCATAGTAATGGAGATACATGGTTAGAACAAAAAATTGTGATGACATATGCAAGTGTCCAAAGTATTTACTAAAGTTGGGACAACACTATTAATCAATCATTAAAATTGTTGCAAGGATAATCTTTTAAAAATATGAGTCAAATCCCATCATTGCCTCTACATAAAATCTCTCAGCAGTATTCCTGTCTGCAGGATCTGATGTCTTTCTTTTTATCCAACCTCCTCTCTTTCTATAGCTCTACTCACATCTCAGTCTTCCCCTGTCTGTGGGACTGCTACCTCCTTCCCATGAGCTTCGATTACTCCTCAAAACTCAGCTCAAATTTGAAGACTTCAAAGCCCACTCTCATTGCCCTCCCCCACCCCAAGCATCCAAGCACTCTAGTCTTCATTTTCCCATACTGCCTTATTTATACCATGGGGATATCACTTATTACAATGACCTTAAGGTGTTTTATTTAATTTGTTGCTACATAGTTCTATTTACCCAATGCTTTATTCAACATTGTCTCTTAAGTTCCTAGGATAGTTCTTGGTGCATACACAGGGTAGGTACACAAAAAACGTTTGAGGAAAAATGCATTCCTTGTAATGGAAGATATACTTGGTCCAAGAGCAGAGCCAGACATACTTATGAAGCAAATTACAAATCCTAAATTTGTTTCATCAGCACAGAGAGGGCAAAAGGAGATTTGAAATTAATAGCAACACTAGTCATAATAGTATTCACCAATATTTAGTAAGTGCTTATAGAGTATATAGCTTTCTATGAGCATTATTTCATTTAATATTTATTATTTCATTTAGTTTTTATAACAACCCTATGAGTGAGGAGCTATTATTGTCCTCTGTGGGGAAACCAAGGCTCTGCAAGGCTTGGTAACTTGTCCAAGGTCAATGGCTTTTCAGCGGTGGAATTGGGATGGAGAGCCAGTGCTGTCTGCCCCCAGAGCCTGCCCAGCCACCATGCTGTTTGCAAAGAATGCCTCAACTGCCTTTCTATGCTCTAGGCAGAGTGGGATTGGTATTGAGAACCTGTTTCCCTGGGCTCTGCCCCCTGTCAGTCGCAGTCACTGGTATTTTTGCCCCTCTTTTGAAAACAGCACACACTGGTATTTTTGCCCCTCTTTCAACTGTCTTGCAAGCTTTCCTAACACTCTGCTGCCCTGGCTGCTGGTCTTTACAGTAAGTCCCCAAACATTATTCTGGCACACTGACTGGTCACAAGTTTCCCTCGTAATTTCCGGATCACAAGAGCAGGATCACATTAAGAGCACAGATCTGCTACCAGTTGGTTGGTTGTGCAACTCTGTTGTTTGACAAGTTACTTAACCTCTCTGTGCCTCAGTCTCCTCAAGACTGAATGAGTTATTATTTCAAAGGTGCTTAGAACAATGCCTGACACATAGTAGTATTAAGAGTATTTGCTAATTAAGAGATACCTATCCTGCCTACCTTCTGATAGGATACAATTTCTTTCTCAAATGATGCCTGCTTTGGGGCCAGTACTGTGCTAAACACTATAGGACAGAAGCAGATGAATAGTCCAGTCTCTATACTTGGGAAGCTTCAGATGTGTCAAAACGCAAAACAAAAAGCATTGTTTCTGTCATTTGGCACGCTGGGGATCCCCAACAGGGAAGGGAGAACAAGTGTAAGCATGTGGGTTGGGGTAGTCACTGTGAGTACCACAGAGGCCCAAGACTGGCCCCTTCTTAGGAGAAATCAGCAGTTTAATCTGCCTGATGCTAGAGACTTGGCAAACTCAGATATGACCTGGGCAGGGTCACTTCCCAAGGGTTCTGAAATTAAAGCGATAGGGACTTTGGGTGGGAGTGGAGGCAACACTTGGAGTCAGGTAAGGTGCTTCAGTGTAGATCACAGAGGTCTACTGACATTAGTAAGGCCTGATGTTTCCCCAGCACTCTCGCATTTCTTCCTGCTTGGTGTCCATGCTGTAGTGATTGTTAAACTAGTCTTGGGGAAAGCAGTGGCAGGAAGTAGGAAGAGGTTGGGGGTCCTGTTTAATCATTAATCAACGCTGGGCTATGAACCTTGCGAGGACTCTGAGGAGAACACAAACACTGGGGGCAGAAAGCCAGAGAACCAGGCACACAGGAGGGGAATTGAGTGAAGAAGCTGCACCTCAGGGATTGGGAGGCACCTGAGTCTCTGTTCACCCTGAGTCTTAGCAATGCTAAACTTGCCAACCAGTTCCAGGTCATGCGCCTACTGGAGAAGCCCTCCAGATGTGAAGACCTGGCTCTTAGTGACCCCCAGAGTGGTCAGGTTGGGCCTAAAGAAGACACAGAACAAGTAAGGGCCTTTGAGATCCTGTCTAGAAATAATGTGTTTTCTAACGGGATCCATGGTACAACTCTAGATGAAAGCAAGAAAGCATCTTACACCCAGGGGTTTACATGCTTTAGAACAGCGATTTATTCTCGGGGATGATCACAAAGAGAGTGGCGAGAAGCTGAACCTGATATGACACAATGCTGGTATGATTTCAGCAGATGAAGTTGGATTAGGAACACAATCCCTGTGGGCAGAAAAGAGACAGCAAAGACATAGGGGTGAGAAAGCGCAAGGTGAGGGTGAGGTATGTTTAGGAAAGTTTAGTCTCAGAAACTTGGAAAATTGGGCGGTAAAATTGGCACTGTCTTCAGAATCATCACATTAATTTTCTTCTTCTGGAGATGATCTTGACCTGTTCTTAATTTCTAAAGAAATTCATTGCTTAGGTATCCCTTTTTGATACCAACCTTATGTCAGTAACTGAGATTTAGTGTATTCGTGATCCTCAATAAGGGAGGAGGTAGAGTGGCAGTGGTGGGGTAGATGTCAGAACCGGAAAGGTTCTACTTTGAAAAGGTCCTTACCCATTGCACTCTGGGTGATAGTCATCAAGCACTGATCCCAAGGAACAACTACTAGGTGCTAGAATCCAGGTTTGGTCAAACACAAGGATTGTATTCGACAATATTTAAGATTCCTTTGGGCTCATTTTCTAAAATTCTCTTCCCTACCTTTGCTCATGCTGACAACATCATCTGCAAGGATGTGCTATTTAAAGGAGTTAGACATGTTTTAATCTTACTAGAAGAGCAGTGGCTACTTTTTCCATCTCACAATACATATTGGTATTAGTCACCTTGGGAATGAATTGCAAAACAGCCCAATAACTAAGTACCGCATACTTACTATGTACAAAGTGTGCTAGGAGAACATGAGCTGTAAATGGATATGACATGATCCCTTACCTTGAAAAATTCACAATCTGGTGAGACTAATACTTAAACACACAGATAAGTAAGTTTATGTAACACAATGATTGAGAAGGTAGGCCCTAGACAGTGTTATACTGGTAAATACTTACCAGTATAACCAGTGATATGGAATAAAATAGGGGTATACTGATTTGTAGCTCATGCATACTTCCATGGTGTAAATGCTTTCACCATAGCCTATGTGAAGCTACCAACATGACATCACTGAATGCAGATTTGGGAGAGATGGTATGCAATGAACTCTCTAAACAATGGTACAAGCTAGCTCTAGAGATGATCTGTCTGGTCTTGAGTCTCAACTCTGGCATGTGCTGGTTTGGTCCAGTTTTGTAACTCCTTATGGCATCAGCATCTTCATCTTGAAAGTGGGATGATGGTAGTGCTTATTTCATAGGGTTATTTGAGGGTTCCATAAGACAAGTCATATAAAGTATTTAGAACAGTGTCATGTGCATGATCTAAGTATAAATTTTATTATTATAATTAAATACAAAGAAGATGGAAAGATGGCTTCTAAATGAAGGATTTAAGAAGGAGGTAAGTTTTTCTACAGGAGGGAATGGTGGGGGCTGTGGATGGGGGTTGTCCTTATCTCAGGAGTTGGGGGACAGCATGACAAAGCCAGGAGCACAAGAAAGTACCAGTCTTGTTCAGAAAATTCCATGAAATCCAGTTTGGCTGGAATATAAACTTACCATTTTGGAAGATTATGTGCTCAGGAGTTAGGGTGGGTCGCCTTTTGAGTGTATTCGTATTTACTGTAGGAGACAGTGAGGAGGCACTGACTATTTAGAGGCAGCAGAGTGACGTGAGGCCTGGTATTCCCAACAAGATGTCATTAAATCAAGGGTGACACAAAATGTCCAAGTGAAGCGAGGTGACTGCTTCAAAACACCCCTTGGGAATGCATACTTAATCTGTGATTAAAAAGTATTAACTGGTTGCAGCCACGTCTGGCACATGACTAAAGAGCATCAAGGCAAACTCTATGGTTCAATACATCATTCAGGACTCTATCTGGAGACACAATTAGGCCAATAAAAGTTTTCAAATGGGTATATCTTCTGTACTATTTAGCTCACATCAGTGAAATTTCATAACAGGTATATGTTCTAGAGATATATGATCTCACTGAGAAGGGTCTTCAGTTCACAGAAATACTAATATAAAACAAAGTGCTGCCCTTTAGAAGTGACTTGCAAACAGAACTTCCTTGAATATTATAGGATAGGAGGAGAGTACCACTGTCTACAGAGTTGATTGAAGGAAAAATTGTTCAGCTTATATTATTTTCTAGAATGTCTAGAATGTTTTCTTTAGAAAACACGTTATTTCAAAATGGTTCATTTGCTCTGAATCTAATTTCTATCATTTCTCTTTTTGTTTGGTAAACATCCATAGAGCCAAGTATTTTTTTTTTTAAACAGTTTGCAAATTGCCCCAAGTCACACTATTTTTATAATAGCTTCATGTTTGTGTACTGCTTACTGGTTCAAAACGTACACTGGCATACGTTGTTTCCTTGTATCCTCTCAGTAGCCCTGTGCAAGGGGAATCACAAGATTTTAGAATTGAGAGGGACCTATGAGATCATGTTAAAGACCCTCATTCATTCATTCGCCAAATATTCGGATATGTGTACTTGACAGAAACTACGCTAATGTTACTCTTCTTAAGGAGTTGATGTTCTCAGTGGGAGACAGACAATAAACAAATACACAAACAAATTATCAAAATAATTAAAGATTGTGGTATGTACTCTGAAGGAACTATACAGGCTTGTGATAAAGAGGATTTGGGTGAAAAACTGTACTTTAGATATTGTCAGGAGATGACATTTGAACTGAGACTTGAGCAATAAGAAGGAGTCAGTCACTGGAGACCCCGGGGTAGAGCATTTCAGGCAGAAGAACAGTGGTACTCATGACAGTGAGTGTAGCATGATTAAGGAAACAATGGAGGCCGGTGTGGCAGAGTGAAATTAACAAAAGGGACAGTGGTACAAGATGACTTAGGAGGCATAGACATGATCCACATTCTGAGGACATTCAACCCCAACCTGAGCTATTGAAAGATTTTAAGCAGAGGAAAGATATGTATCTACTAGGAGGTGAATGCACTTGAGGTACTAAGAGTGTAGGCAGTGGGACCAGTCAGAAAACTGAAGCCCAGGGAGGGAAATTAACTTGTTCAAGCACATCCAGCTAGTGGGTGGCAGAATTGGTTCTAGAACCAGGTTTTCTCCCTCAAAGTCCAGTGTTCTTGTTATTTGCAAATAAAGAAATGCCTAAGGTATTTAAACTACTGCTTGTATGGGAGCATCTGGAAAGTTTATCAGTCTCAATCTCCAGAAAAAAATATTGGCTTGGAGAGATTTTTACTGTGTATGTGTGCATGTATGTATGTATTTTAGAAAAATTAAGATCAGGCTATACTGCATAGTCACTAGGTATATGGGTGTTGCAGACACATCTGATTGTCTACCTAATCTTTATTCTTTTCCTTTCTCCTGTCCACAGACCCCTTATTTTGTTGATGATAACATTGTGCTTTCCCATCTCCTTTCCAGTTAAGAGTAACCTAGTTTTGACCAAAAATAATTTTGCTAAGGCTTTCTGGAAAAATTTTACTTTCCCAATAAATACCCCACTTCTTTCTATATCCTTGTCATTTTTTCCTTCCCATATGATACCCCGAAAATGAAATCTACATGTAAATATGGCAGAGCAAGAAACTGAAAGAAATTGGTCCTTGATGGTTTAAAAGCTGCTGCTCCATTTCTGCACACATTACTCCTGAACTTCATGGTAGATGAGAAAATGTTGGTTAAGCCACTGTATTTGGATTTTTTGTTATATGCAGCTGAACACAGTTAAGCTAACTCAGTGACTGGGAGGAGAGAGATGGATAGATAACTTGATACACAATGGCTGCCATCCAATGTAAATAGCTCATGCAAATGCAAGATGATTTGAATCATGTGCTAGAGTCAGGCAAAGTAAGATTTGTGGATTTTGTAAACAAAAGAGATATTTTTCTAAACAAAGCTGTAGTTTTTAGGAATTAAGTTATCAGTTTTTACAATAAAATTTTCTATTCATGCAAGCCCAAGACCAAGGAGACCTAGAATCATGGGCATTTGAATTACACCAGGAGAGGGAGTCCTAGGAGGGTATCCAAATAAACTGCGGTCAGTCGCCTGAAACTTAACTTAAAGAGATTGTCAAGAAGTCTAGGCAAGTTCAAGTCACCTTTGTAGGTCATGAGCCATTGAAGTTGCACTTGGAGTCAGCTCAATGGGGCTTTTAGTCCCCTTTTTTTAGATTAGGTTCACAGCACATCTTCCTTCCTTGCTACTCACACCCAAGATGGTGATGAGCCTCTGAAGATCACCCTATTCACTATTCTCAATCTGGGGTTCTCCAGGACTAATCAGTGGAGATGTAAATAAGAGCTTTCTGTGTAATTCACTTTCATGACTACCTGAAAATACTGTCTGGTCCCATTCAAGTCTTCTGACAGCTATTCAAAGACACTATTTGGGTCAAGGAGCAAAGAATATATTTATGTCCTCATCTTCCCATATTAGAGTTGCTCTTAGAATATACATTTTGTCTTATACATAGATACACATAGACAATAGACTATAAACTTGAAGGCAAAGTCTATTTGTAATGATTACTATGCAATTTCAAGGCCCAGCACAGCTATGTGTTATTCCATAAATATTCATTGTGTATCTGACTTGTAGGCACAGAAGGAATTCTCGCAGCTTTCAAAGAAAAGACTGGATAACAGGTTACTAGGAAGGTTTATAGGAGCAAGAGGAACATCAGGCTCTCTCTCTCCCTAAAATTGCCCCAAATGCATGACCACTGTATACTCTCCCTGAGTAGTCTAACCCTGGACTAGATGAAAAAATCCACATGGGCATTATCCATAACAATGAGCTGTGACATTAAAAAAGTATTTTCACTTTCTAGCTTCTTTTTCTTATATTATCCACTCATCAATCTATAATGTAGCACACACTTGCTGTTTTCTCGTTTTATTTATTCTAAAATTTGTTTAGCTTGTAGGAGGATATCTGGGAAAACAACACATTTGGAAGCTCACAAAGAAAGACTGACTATGAACTAGCAGTCTCATACAGCCACAACCCCTCAGGCCAGACTGTTACACTAAGAAAGCAGTCATGGAGGTGGCTCAGTTACCACTGAGGGGTTACATGCTGAGTGATGGGGGCACTTTTTACATGTTTCAGTGGTTACAATATTCCCTCTTAAGCGGCTTACGCTTTGGTATTAAAAACAGAATTTGTATGAGGTGTGAAAACTAGTCATGGCTCACGTGTGGGGAATACAGTCGCCGAGGTAATTTATTTTTCTTTTTTACAAAACACATTTTAACGTATTTCTTGACATTCCTTGGCTTCTGGTCCAAATGGTGCCCCAGGAAACGCTGGCTTTGTGGTTGTTACTGGTTCTGAGGTGGTGACTTGCAATGATTTTCAAGCCTGGGGTGGGGGGAGAGGAAGAAGAGATCAGTGAGTTTGTTATCGGGCAACAGGGATATACATTTCAAAAATGCACAGCGTCTTGGAAGTTGGTTTCCCATCACCATTTATATTCCTGAGGAATAGACGTGTCTCTCAGTCTGCAGCAGTGTTTCGTGACATTTGGATTTACAATGTTCAAGTTGAAGTCTCTAGCCCCTTGCAGTCTGTCAAAAACAGCTTCTTTGTCCATTTATTTTTGTCTTCCACACCCAGTCTGAATATCTTTTGTAAATTTATACTTGACAACCCTCGTATTTCAGTAGCTGGCTTCGGTTTCACAATCTACCTTGCTTGCTCAGTTACATTAGCTGAAACAACAAATTTAATCCATGATGTCAATAGTAAATTATAGCAGAGAGGTAATATATGTCTGACATCATAAAGGTCAAGGCCATGGTGAAAACACTGCAAATTCTGGAGCCGTTGTGTTTGAGCAAGTGGTGGGCTTTTTGCTAAACACTAACATTATGAAAATCAGATTATAAAAGATGTATCTGGCTAATCTTATTTTAAATTTTTTTTTTAGTGGAAAATTTTCTAAAAGCAGAAAGCTATTCTACTCTGTACTGCACTGTGGATTTTGCTCCCATGGACATTAACTGTGTAATTATATTTTATATTTGGTAGTGGATAAATAATTAAAACGAGAATTACTTTCCTGAAAAGATTCATTTAGAGCCCACATTTTCTATTACCATGGCTGTTAGGTGGGGGAGGGGACATCGCCTCCTACCTACCTAAACTACCTTGCCATTAAAGTATCTAAATTACCTCGGTGAATTCTGAGCACAGAAGTGGTTGATGAATTGCTTTTGCATAAATGCACTTTCCCTTTGCTAGAATCTAATTTTATGAAACACACTCGTGTATGTGTGCAGACGCACACACACACACTCACCAAGAGACCCACATATACCAGAGCAACCACTGAACCCTCTCAAGAAGAAAAATTGAAGGCTGAAATTTTCTCTATATAATGAAGTTTTTTTAAACATTGCCAGTAATATAAGCATCTCTGAGGAAAGCCCAAATGGTTTCATCTCCTGTAGGGAAGAACAGTTCATGAATCATTGTTTCCATGCAAAAGTGTTTCATTCCTTTAAATGGTGCTATCAATTGTACTGGCTGATTTTTTTTAAGTATCAAAATTTGATTCTGGCTTAAATTCATTTATTACAAGTAGAGGGAAAAATACCTTTCTGCAGAGTGAACCCAAAAGCCATTCTGTGGATGAAAGGGTCTGAGAATCCTGTCCCTTTTGTTATTATAGTGTACTTAAATGGTTTGATCAGTCATGGGCAACTCCAGAGGCCAAGAAAGGTTCTTTAGCAGCTGTGTCTCTCACTTGGCTCAGATGTATTTTTATTTGTTAATTAGAAACATTTTTTATAGTTTGCATGTGTTCTTGCTGCATGTGTTAGACTTAGGACAAGAATGCAGTATTTGAGCCTCAAGATACAACATGGTGGAGTAATCTGCATTAGGTATTATCTTATAGCAGAGTCACTTGCTGTTTGTGTTCCCAAGAAGGGAGAAAAGGACTTTAGCCTCCCATGTGCCAGGAAGAACCAGTCACTTATGGAATGAGAGCTGAAGCAACTGCTTTAAGGAATCCAAAGAAGACAAACAGGCTGGAGAAAGGCAGTAGCCTCCAGTGCCCTTAGATAAGTCTCTCCGATATGCTTGCCTCTGTTATTGTACAGCACGTGATGAGTTTGGCTTTGGGACAGAGAAGGTAGCCAAAGTGGAGGAATTCCACATGCCTGGACTACTTTCTCTGCTTCACTTGCAATCGCTTACCAGAAGAAACCTACTCCTCAAATTGACCTTGGCTCAGGTTCAGAAAACACCTCAAAGAAAGGAATGACTTTTAAATACTAAGGTTATTGCAATTAATAACCATCCTTGGAATTTTTATTTCCAAGAATTCCTGAGTTTGGTAATTAATGAATATCTCAAGAGAACACAAATAAGATACAATTGCTGTTCTCAAAAACCTTAATATTGAAAATCATGAACAAAAATGGCCCTCTCTGTAGTCTCTCAGCCTGTGATCTCTCTCCATTCACATTGCTCCAAGGGAGGACGGGAAGATGGGGAACAGGTGTGTGTCATTCCTTGGGCTTGGTCACAGAGTCTACCATGGTGCATATTGATGCATTGGCAGTGTTACCAGCATTGACTTGAACTGATTTATATGCCAATGAAAAATCACTGATACGTGTTATGTATCTTATCTTATATAGTCAACAAGTAATTGTAATACTCTTCTTCACAATAGAAAAATATTTGATTTCCTTATTTTTACAAAGTAAAATAGCATCCTACAAAGACAACTTTAATCATTCTTGGCAGTTAGTAATTAGTTTTTTTCTTCTACTTTAATCCAAGAGTAAAATTTGTTTCCTGAAGGAATAAGTGAATTGTAGCTGGCACAGTGATCTGCCCCTCTGCATTTAATGGACTTCTCTTTCACTCACTAATAGTGAACAGAAGCTTGCACGAGTTTGTCCTCCTACGTTGGCCATAAAGTCTAGAACCTTGACTTCTGAGCCATTTGGCTGCTTCTTTAACTAAACAATAGCAATGGTCAATAATTGCTGAGTGTGTCCCATGCCCTAGGTACAGTGGCATTTCATTTGCTATATTTCATTCACTATTAGCAATAACCTTTTCAGTTAGGTATTATTATTTTTCTATTTTCCATTAGAGAAAGCTAGGACTTAGTGAGTCTAGACAACCATTCAAATCTACCCACAAAGTATGTTGGTTGAAAGCCTTAGACTGATTTCCTTTGGGTCAGGTGACCACTCTTGCTCCAAAAATTCATTCCAGGTTCCAAACCTGGCTGCCTTCAAATGCCATGTCTCTAACCACTACCCAGTCCTGCCTCATTTTTGTGGGTTCTTATGACAAAATTCCTTTGATTTAGAGTATTCTCTCTGCTAATCCTCAGTCCTGGAGTGACAACTTCGCTTCCTTTAGAATTTAGAAAGCAGTGGTTTCCTGAATTTGCCTTATCACCCCAAGCAAGCCTGTTAACTGTTGCTGTTAGCAGGAGAACTGGGAACATGACGAATGATGGCCGTCTGCTCCAGGAATAAACAAACTCTTCATTATTCCATTAGCTAGTTTCCATTTCCTGCTAAGTCTAACAATTTATTAGTATGATTTAGGTTAATGCATGACTGTATTATTTTACATATTTACTTTATAATCTTCATAGGATGATATATTTAGGTGTTCAGATCTTCTGTGTGGTTTTTTGAAAACAAAACTGGATGAGTTTGAGAAGATAACTCTCCCACCATTAGTTCCTCTTTGTAGAGAGCCTTTGCTCTAAGGGACTGAAGAGAGATGACTGCATGGCCAATGAGAAGCAAATAGGTTTGAAATGTAATGTGATGAAATGTAATAGGATGAAACATTTACACTTGCTTCTCAGTCATGCGCTGAAGGTAAATCTTATGAGGTGTATTGAAAGCAGCTCTAGACAAGATCTTGGGAACCCCAATTTCTAGCCCTCTACTCTTTAGAGTTTTTGTGAAAATCAGCCAAGGCCTGTGGGTGATGACTGTGAAAAAGAGACTCTTAATCCAACACCTTTAACTTTATTGGCTTTATTGCAAGATCACATGTGGCTTGGAATTTGGAGAAGAAAGCAAAGTCCCAGGGGTTGAAGGGTACTGTGGGGTCTCATCTGTCTATCCCCCTCAGGTGACATGGTCTTGTTCTTACGGTATCTGTTCTTTGTGACCACACTGTCCTCTTGGCATGGCCACTGCTTTCTCTATACTTCCCTGTTTCTTTCTTCCATCTGCTCCAGGGTTTAGAAAATGGTGACCAAGAAGACAAAATACAGCTTGAAGAAGTGCTTTATTTGACCAACTTACTGTTTGGATCAAATTTTTTAATTTGAGTGTTTTTTGGCAAGGCCTATATTATTGCCATATAGTTGCAAATCTGCACATGTATTTTATTAAGATGAAGGCATTTGAGTTTAAAACTAGCATACTCTGTATATATTTTCTCTACTTCCTTCTGATTATTCATAGTTTTTGTGACTTCTTAACTTTCCAATGACTTCTCATATTCTTGATCCACATCTAAATTTAATCATGTGCTCTGGTGTATACATATATAAAACATATGTATGACTATAATATATGTATATATATATATATATATATAAAATCTCATTGCTAACCTTAATTTGATCTGTTTATCTCCATTTACATTTCTAAGAAAGAAACTTGCTGTGCTATACTACACAATAGGTCAGTCCAAGGCATCACTACTGACATGTTTATTATAAGTGAAAAAGTACTTTGTAACTTGTACAATGATATACAAATATAGGTGTCCATTACTATTATTTTGTAGTAGTATATATTAGGGTCATATAGATAGATCTAACTTCCAAAAAAAATTCTCTCTTGGTGTATGTGATGATTTATTGCTTTGGAGTTTATCCAAAGACCTTAGCTAAGAAACACAGCAGTTAAGCTATGGACCAATTTTTTTACTGGTGTGAATGTACCCGAGGGTCTTCTGTATGCATCTTTGGGGAGAAGCATTTCAGATTCAGACAAATGGCTCCAATTCTTGGTTGAGTGAGGTAGTCTGTAGGCACAGTCAAGGCACCCTTGAGGTACATGAGCAGACACAGGTCATCTAGGGCTACCTTGAACACAGTTTTTTAATTTTTGGATACAACAAAGCCATTCAGTGTTGAAAAATGTTGTGTGGTCTTTCCTTATGCTTGCAGATTTGACTCTTTCCCCATCTTTGATACACCCAACCCTCTATTAACTCAGTTATTTACCTGTTTTATTATGTTCCAACTTCCTCTGCCAATGTGGACTTAAGTTAAAAAGAAAACACAGAAGACAAATACAGGAAAATAGATGCTCTTCTGCTTTTTGCCAGCTCTTGGAACTAAGGCTGGATGTGCCTCTCTCAGTGTCTCATTTTATTAAGAAATAAAGGCAACCATTTTCAGGAAAGCCAAATGACTAGACTGAAAGATTTTTCTAAATATTTCGACTTAACTAATAAAGTAGCTTATGTTTACCAAAAATACAGTCTTGGAGATCTCATAACTGGAACTAATTAAGGTGGGTAATTAACTTTGGAAAGAACCCAAAAACCGAGAAAACAATTAGACAAATGATCTCTTAGTCCAGAAGATGCAGGACTTTAAAAGTGCCTGTGACTCAGTAGAAAGTCTTTTAAGCTTTCTACTAGAAACACTGGAAACCCCACAGGCTAGATCTTAGCCCTTGTGTTATTTGTATTGGCCCAGTTTATAGAGATGTGGTGAAGATAAATAAGATCATAGATGTAAAGACATACAAGCATTTAGGGGGAAAAAGATGCTGTATGTAACCGACATTTTATTAGCATTATTTACCATGACCTGTTCTAGCAGGCTTCTTTCTTCAAGGATGCTGCGGTGTAGTACCCAGTGGTAAAAAGCCTGAGAAGTGAAAACAAACAACAAAAATCAAGACAAACAAAGCAAACAACAACTCTCTTAAGTCAGTCCAGGAGCGCCTGGCCCAGCATCCTTTCATCTATGTGGGAGCACTGCTCTTTTGACTGTGGGGAACTGAACCCCAAGCTTAAGAGCAACATTGCAATGAGAACAAATCCCTTGGCTCACAAAGTTGGGTGTGTATGTGTGCTGGGGTGTTACTTGATCCTTTCTGGTGCCCACAAAATGATGTGAAGAATCCTAACATGAGACAATCTAAGTCTCTAGAGATGCCAACTGATCTTCCTTAGGTCTTCACGAGGTAATGCTCTTGCACCAATACCAAAATGGCAGGGATTGGAGCAGTTAGCAAATGTTAAAAGATTTATTATCAGCATCATTTGAACTTTTGTGTTTGCCCAGGATTTTTTTTTAACACTTTTGTCTTCTAGGTACCTAATTGCTAACTAGAAAAGCCCGATAAAAATTAACTATTTTGTTTTAATTTTAATAGATTTTCTTTGGGAGAAAGTCATGGACAATGTGAGCATTTTTAATTAAAAAAGAGTCAGCTGTTTTAAAAAAGGAAGATAAGGGTGGCATATGGTTATACACAGCTCGTTCTCAGCAGTGTTAAGACAACATTTGTGGAGCACTGTGTGGAAACAATGTTGAATTAGGACACTGTGACTACAGAATGGGAGAATACAAGAATAACTTGGAGAAATGGGAGAGAAGAAATTGTAGTCATTAAGTCAGAAATTCCAAGTCCAAAAGAATCCCAATTGTCATCTATTCCAGTTCTTCTCAAACTTTAATGTGGACACAAACCACTCTGATATCTTGTTAAAATGCAGATTCTGATTCAGAAGGGAGGAGGGTGCTAGGATTCTGCATTTCTAACCAGCTCCTAGGTGATGGGTTCATAGACTATACATAAGTAGCAAGGGTCTATCCCAGTTTCCTACTTGATGTCCATTCATTTAATCACATGTCTTTTGCATCTACTATGGGCTATTATTTCACAAAGCACTTTCATATGTCTCCACATTTGATTTTCATAGCATATGAGTTGAGGTACATATTGTTACTATCTCCGTCTTCTCCCAACCCTGCTTCTCCACCCATTGCACAAATAAGAAAACCAAAGATTAGATGAGTTTGACAAAGTCTTGTGGTTGCAAAGAGGAGAAACAGAACTGATGGCTTCTTACTCCTAGCCTAGATATCTCATCTCAGAGGGGTTGTACTTGGGTGTAGATACCAGATAAATAGGCAGAGAATGGTAGCTAGTTAGAAAAGTGTTGCAGTAATGTGTGGAATGTTTCTTCTGTGAAGTTCAAAAATTCTTTGAACATGTTATTGTACAACCTAGTGAAAGACTTGTTTCTCTTTTAATCTTCTTAGTATAAGGGGCCCTTTTGAGAATATGTTGAAAGGTATGAATCCTCTTCTGAATACTACACTCATATCTCACACTCACACTTGAACTCCCTTGAAACCTATAACACAACATCCCAGGTTAAGAATTCTTTCTCTTGCAAAGGCTCCTTTCAGTTTCTTACTCACTTTTGTTGTTGTGGTGGTGGTGGTGGTGGTTGAGTTGGAGTTTTACTGTGTCGTTGAGGCTGGAGTGCAGTGGCATGATCACAGCTACCACAGCCTTGACCTGCTGGGTTCAGGCAATTCTTCTGCCTCAGGCTTCCAAGTAGCTGGAACTATAGGCATGTGTCACCACACTCTGCTAATTTTTTAATTTACTGTAGAGATGAGATGTGCCAAATTGCCTGGTCTTGAACCCCAATGTGCAAGCAATCCTCTCTCCTCTGCCTCCAAAAGCACTAGGATTATAGGCATGAGTCGGGGCACCCGGCATTCTTATTCACCTTCTACCTTGAATTCTCAACTAGCAAAAACATATTTCTCTCTTTTATTCTTTTGGAGATTACAATAATTTATACCTATGCTTTTAAGCAACAGCACTCGAGATATTATTATTTTCCTTCCTTCCTCCTTTTCTTCCTCCTTTCCTCCTTTCTCTCTGTCTCTCTCTCTCTCCTTTTATCATACCACATTCCTATCTTTGACTGAACTTGTCATCTATTAAGATCTTTTTTTAACTCGATTTGATATCAGACCAATGTCTTGACCTGGGTTCCCCCAAGTAGAGTCTGATGACCAAGACTTGTATACAGCAGGTGTCTTTGGAGATGATCCCAGGAATTAGGAGTGAAAATCAGGGAGAAAGTTCATTAAAGGTATCCTATGGAGTTGGACCCTGTTGCAGGCAACCATCTTGCCAGGAATATCTGAGGATGTAGGATGCCTCTCAGTATTGCTTACAATGAAAACCACTGACAGTAAAACACATCTATCTGCCTCCTCCCCTACCTTGGGGAGGTGAATCTCCTCTCTCTTCTGTCTAATTTACTTTCTAAATAAACTATGTTCCAATCTAAAAAAAAAAAAAAATCCATCAGTTCCCCTACCCTTTGGTTAGGGGTTGTCTCAGCTACTATTGCATGTAACCTTAGCAAGTTTCTCTAGGCGTGTGTTCTAAGATCCCCACAGCTTTATCCATTTCTTCCAGGTCATCTAATTTATAATTGTTCAGAGTAATCGCTTTTTTTTTTTGAGTTGGAGTCTCACTCTGTCACCCAGGCTGGAGTGCAGTGGCACGCTCCCGGCCACCGCAGCCTCGACCTGCTGGGCTCCGGGGATCCTTCCACCTCAGCCTTCCAAGTAGCTGGAACTACAGGCTAATCTCTTAAAATCGTTTTTATTTCTATGGTATAAATTATAATATCGCTTCTTTTATTTCTGATTTTGACTCTTTTCTCTTTCTTTTAGTCAAGCTGAAGTTTGTCAATTTTTTTCTCTTCAAAAAATCAACTGAGTTTTGCTATTGCTTTCTAGTCTCTATTTCATTTATTTTGTCTCTAATTTTTATTATTTCATTTTTTCTGATAACTTTAAGCTTAGTTTGTTCTTTAAGTTCTTGAAGTAGAAATTTAGGTTGTTTACTTGGGATCCTTCTTTTTTTTAATGGAGGTATTTATTATTATACAAACTCATACAGGTAAAAAGTAGAGGGTTGGTACCAGGGGCTAGAGGGAGAAGGAAATGAGGAATTGCTCAGTGGTTATAAAGTTTCAGTTATGTGAGATGAATAAGTTCTAGCGATTGTCTGTACAATGTAGTATGTATAATTAGCACTTAAAAGCTTTTAAGAGGTATATCTCAGCCAGGGACGGGTGGCTCAAGCCTGTAATCCTAGCACTTTAGGAGGCCTAAGTAAGAGGACTGCCTGAGCCTGCGGGTTCAAGACCAGCCTGGATAACATGGTGAGCCCTCATCTCTACAATAAATCAAAAAATCAGCCGGGTGTGGTAGTGCATCCCTGTAGTCTTGGCTACTTGGAAGGCTGAGGTGGAAGGATCACCGGAGCTCAGCAGATTGACGCTGGGGTGGCTGTGAGCATGCCACTGCACTCCAGCCTGGGCAATGGAGTGAGACTCCAACTCAAAAAAAAAAAAATCTCATGTTAGGGTACTTACCACTGATACAAAGAAAAAAACAAAAATCAAACACCAAAAATACAAAGGGGTACAAAAAAACTTTTGAAGGTGATGAATATGTTTATTACCTTGCTGGTTCCTTGAGATATGCATATATTCAAACTCATAAAATTGTATATTTAAATATGGGCAGATTTTTGTATATCAGTTATACTTAATAAAGCTGTTTTAAAAAGAAGAAGACTGCCAGGGCATGAAGTAACACTTTACATGATGTGCTGCAGAGCTTCTAGGGGAAGTGTGCTATTGCAGTGGCTGGAATCAGAGGTGAGGCCAGCAGGATGCAAGGTGATGCCCAGTAGACTCTGACATGCCAAGTCTTCCTCAGCCTGCTTTTGTGTAACAGACTTATGTTAATATAATAAAGGAATTGACATTTATTCCTCTTAAATCTCAACTTACTGATTTTTGCTAGCAATTTAGCCTAGAGAATATTTTAAATAGTCTGTTTCCTTCACTTATGGTTGTGCCAATCCTGGCCAGTGTTGCCTGTTCACTTAGGTGGTTCAGCTTTTGGATGTGGTGTTTGCTGGCCTGGTCCCAAATCCCAGCTCCACCACTAACTAGCAGTGTATCTTTGGCAAAGTTACTTAACTTTTCCCATTCATAAATTAGGGATAATTTCAGTACCTAAATACTATAAATTTTGTTCTAAAGATTAAATGAAATAATCCTTATAAAACAATTCTCCCAGTGTATAGATTCTATAAAATAAATGCTTAATAAATACGAACTATATTTTAAAGTCTGATGAGTATAATTTCATATCTTCATCTAAGTCATTGGTAAAAGTATTAAATAGGAAAGGTTTAAGTGAAGAAACCAACAACGATTTTTTTTGAACTTTTCCTTTAGGTTTGTATCAATTCTTGGGCTCTCATATAATCTCAGTTTTAAGCATCCAACTACCAGTCTCATGCTTGAATTGATCACAAGAGATGCTCCCCAACTGCTTTGGTAAATTAAAGGAATCCTTTAGCTACAGTGCTACTCAAAGTGTGGTCCATCAACTATGACTAGTCTGAAATGAGATGTATGGAAATTGAGAGTAATTGTGTACAAATTGTTATAGCAATTTGATATTGCCTTGACATCCAAATCCATGAGCAACAGACTCACTTCACTGAACAGTATATAGACAAGACCAGGGAGTATTGAACTAATGAGGTGAGTTATATATGTTGAGCAGCAAGAACACGCTAAAAGATGTAATATTTTAAGGTTAATTTGTCAACTGTAACTCAAAAGTATATAAATACAGAATCAATGTCTGTTCAACAGTTAATTTAAAGTTAACTATAACTTTACACAATAAATTGTTGGAACTGCCTATTGATAAAGAATTGAAAAATTTTTTAAACAGAGTATCACTTGCTTCATTTTGAGAAAAAAATTAAAAATGAATATCCTGTTTTCTCCTTCTTGTTCCCATGAATATATCTCTGTAAGACTGATTTCTCCATTTCAGTTGTTATTAAAACATACAGGTAGTTTTGATATGCATTAATCCCTATGACTAGCACTGTCATCAATCTAACCTAGATTAGTTAAGAGGCAAGAAGAAGCTCATTTATCACATTACAATTAAATATTGATATACAAATTGTTCATTAAAAGTGTGTATATATGTGCTTGATATGAGAAATTTATTTAACTCATAATTTCTTGTTATGATTGTAGGATTAGAAGTTATTAGTACAGCAGCAATCTTCTCTGTGCTTACCTCTACAGATGTTTTCAATGAATAATGCATAGTTTTAAAAAAATTGACTTTTTCTTATGCTTAATAATATTAATTGAAATGTAATTTTATGTATATTGAATCTAATACTAAAAGGGCTATGTAGGTTGCATGTCTTTAAAAATTTTAATTGATACATTGTAATTGTACATATTTATGGAGTACAATTTGATGTTTTGAAACATGTTGTGTAATGATTAAATCAGGGTAGTTAGTGTATCTATTACTTCTTGCATTTATGATTTCTTTTTGTTTTAAAAGAAAAAACACTGTCTTCTAGCTTTTGTAATACATAGTACCTTGCTGTGAACCAGCTACTCTAATGTGCAATAGAATACCAGAATTTATTCCTCTTATCTAATTGTAACTTTCTACTCATTGACCAACCTCTCCTCATTCTTCTCTCTTCTATCCCCTCCTCAATCTGTAATGACCACTGTTATGCTTTCTGCTTCTGTGACATCAACTTTCTTTTTTTAACGATTCCACATATAAGTGAGATCATGTGGTATTTATCTTTCTGTATCTGACTTATTTCACTTAACATAAGTTCTTCCAGGTTCATGTTGTCACAAATGACAGAATTTCATTCTTTGCTATGGTGGAATTTTATTCCATTGTGAATTTATATAACATTTTCTTTATCCATCCATCCATTGTTGAACACTGGGCTATTATGAATAATGCTACAATAAACATGGGAATGTAGAAATCTCTTTAACATACTGATTTAATTTTATTTGGGGATATATACCCAGTAGTGGGATTGACGGATCACGTGGTATTTCTAGGTTTAATTTTTTTGGAAACCTACATACTGTTTTCCATAATGACTCTATTAACTTATATTCCTATCAATAGTGTGTAATGTATCTTTTCTCCACATCCTTGCCAACAATTTTGTCTTTTTGATAATTGCCGTTCTAACTGGAGTAAAGTGGTATCTCATTGTGATCTGCATTTCCCTGATCATTAGTGATGCTGAGCATCTTTTCATATATCTGTTGGTTATTTGTATGTCTTCTTTTTCTTTTAAGAAATGATAATCTATTTTTATAGGTTTTACAAAAGTTCTCAATCTCTTGGAATTTTTTTAAAAAGCTAACCTGTCACAATAAATCGTTTGAGAAGCACTGCTCTGTGCTATTCACTTGATTTACCAAACCATCAAACAAGAAAAAAAGGAAAAAAATAAAATGAGTAACTTTTATTAAACTAATATAACCCTTGTAAGATCTTATCATCTATAAGACAACTGCAATTATATCACACAAGACATTGTAAGGCTGAATTATTGCTTATGAGTTTACTTTGAAGATAGGCTAAAAAAAAACAGGCACCAATTTTTACATTCACAATGTTCATCAGTCTCATCCACAATCACTGAGTGCTAGAAGTGGAAGGTGTCACAGAATATATCACCTTTCAAATTAAGCATCCACAGCCAGAAAAAGCAATGAGAACCCCAGAAGGTAGGGTGGGGTTGGAAGAAGTGTGGGAGCACATGAAGAGTATCACTCTGGGTTAGTTCCACTTTTTGGTATAACTTTTCTTCTTGACCCCCTAACATGCACAATATGACCTGGCCTGGCTTGACAGCTCTACAGTTGGAAAAATATCTATAATTCATTAGTCAACATTTATCAGTTCTAGAGTATACCTTGGGATTACCAAGATGTGAAGGAGATAAAACATAAAACATTGAATGAAAGAAGTAAATAATAACAACAAAAGCTAATATATGATCTTTTTTAGGAAAAAAATAAATACATTTATGTTTTAAACATCTTTATGGAGATATAATTCACATAAAAATTCACCCATTTAAAATAACAATTTAAAGTTTTATAGTGTACTCAGAATTGTTCAACAATCACTGCAATATTTTAGAACATTTCAATATACTCATTTTTACAAAAATACGACCCAACAGAATCAGCCCGTCGGCCTTTTCTATAAAATTCTTCTTAATTGCTATTACTTTCCTCCTATTTGACTTAGAAATTGCCTTTCTACTCCCCCTCCCCTGAGCCACCCAAACAGTAAACCTCAATCTTATATTAATAGTAGCCCTAGCTTTAGTCACCATCCTAACCCTGGGGCTCGCATACGAATGAGTCCAAGAAGGACTTGAATGAACCAAATATTGTGATTAGTTTAACTAAAGACAAATGATTTCGACTCATTAGATTATGAACAAGACATAATCACCAAAATGCCATCTATTTACATTAACCTATTCCTCGCTTTCCTAACATCTCTCCTAGGCATACTAATACATCGATCGCACCTCATACCTTCTCTGTTATGCCTAGAAGGTATGATACTCTCGATATTTATTATAACACACAAATGTTCTAAGTTATTTTTGAATAAAAAACTATATGCACCACCACCTTAGAGGAGTTAAGAATGTCTAATGAAAGAAGCGTAGCACTTGCCACTTCTCTGTTTATTGCTCCAGAGGGTAGGGAGATGGGCCACCCAGGGCTGGAAGCCCTCTCCTCCCTCAGAGGTGGACTGGAGTAGGCACCCTGCTCTTCCCCTGCCATGACCTTGGTTTTGACGGAGGGTGGCACTGGGCCCTTCTGGCAGGTTTTGGCCTATGGCTGTGCCTTACCATCTTGAGTCAGTGGTACTGGTGTCTTCTCAATGTCGACTCTAGTCTGGTTGCTACCGATGCAATTTTGAGGTGGCCACAGAACATCAGATAATGATTTCACTTCCCACCAACCTGGGTTAGGTTCAAAGAAGATATCTACAGCGAAGAGGATGCATGTGTCCCTACTTCTTTTCCTATATTTCACATCCTAAGCTCCTTGAACCACTTCTTGCTTCCAAACATGGTCTGTCCTGCTGGCCTCCCTCTTACCATGATTTTTACCCTTTTCTTTAAAATCTGATTGCCACTCTTGGAAGGATATCTGGGATAGCTGTCTTTTGATGATCTGTTATTACTTTAGTGGCTAGACATTCAGCCAACAAAGTATTTTTTTAAATGCAAATAATATGTTTTCCAAGTGCACCACTCCAGAGCATCCCAGCCACCCACCATGGCCCCGGGTAGAACACTTCATGCATTAAAATAATAAACGTGTTCATCTGGGAAGAGGGAAGAAAATAAGAATGTTATTTTATTGAAAAGCCCAAATGATTTAAAAACAAATGTAGGGAAAATATAGCTCCCTAACGTAAACTTCACTGTGAAAAGGCAAACATCATAAAAATATGGTCTCTGTTCCAGGTGTTCTAAAAACAAACTCACTTTTAGGATTTAGGGAGCAAGTCTAAGCATTAACAGGATTAAGGGAGGAATCTGTGTTTGTAGCACTTTCCTTCCTCTCTCAAATAATCTTTCCTATCTTGCAGAAGTTTTAAGACTGTAATTTTGGTTCGGATAAACAGTGGTTTCACTAACATGTACTTAAATAATTCAAAATTTGAAAATGTTTAGACAAAGACCACACTGGCTTACCTTTTCATTGTCTATCAGGAGACTGATAATGCAAACAAATTGTGCAAAGAATTTTGATAACATAAAATCACAACCTGAATGAAGTTCTTCAATACTTGTGGAGTAGTTACCAAGTGCCAGCACTGGGCTGGAGACACCAAGGGCCCTATACTCCCAGCATGTGCACTCCAGAGCAGAAATGATTGGTGAGCAGCTACGATGAAGCCTAAGAAAGCTATGCTGGAAAGAGCATGGTTCTACGGGAGTCCATGGCAGAGGCATGGCCAGAGGAAGTGACATCTTCATGGGAAGTGGAAATTGCAGAGTCCAGAAGTAAAATTATTTTAACTTTACTGATTAATACTTGGATCAGCAGACACCAGTACAGAACATAAACCTACTTCTCTGTTCCACTCAAGTTAGAGCAGCTTCCCAAACCCAGGAAATGGCCAAAATAGAAATGCTGCTTTAATGCATTGAGTTTTTCAACAGTAAAGGATCTCAAGTGCATATTTTCTGAACAGGAGCAAACTGGCAGTCTTTTCCATTTTTCTTTTTTCTCTAAGATGCTGGCATATACTTCTGCTATGTTTACTAAGGTTTTCATTAGACAAAGTACAATATATACAACTCTTCTCTCTTATTAATACAGTATGTATTGTCTTTTGTGAGTGATGAATTCAGACAAGTAAAGCATCTCTGTCTTTATTTTCCATCATAGTTGGTCATAAATCCTAAAACCTACAAGTGATAATGTGCTTTGGCTTTATGTAATTGTGCTGGCTGGAGTTCTGGATTCTCATGTCTCCAGTTTTATTGTGTTGGGAAGACAGACAAATCTTCCAAGTTGCTGATGGAGACATTGGCAGTGGTCCAGCTCTCTTGGGTGATGATATGTGAATTGCTTTCTCTAAGGGATTGCCCTTCTCTGGCCAGCAACTGCCCTCATGGCAATGTGTCCATACTCTGGAAGACTAAGAAGAGAGTAAACATATATCCCTTCTTCACTACTCAATTAGGGGAGGGGTGAGGGTGGGAGTGGTGGAAATGGGTATGTTGACTTTGAAAGTATAAAAGAAAATAAATGAGTCATCTTAAATGCACTTCTTTCCCCTCCCCT
>NW_007043459.1:400861-416208 GCF_000164805.1 Carlito syrichta | reverse complement strand
CCTTCCTTACTTCCTCCCTCCCTTTTTTCCTCCTTTCCTCTCTCCCTCCCTCCTTCCCTCCTTTCTTTCTCCATTCCACATGCAATTATTACATACCTTATATGTCTGGCACTATACTAGATATCATGAAAATACCGAAGAAGTTTCAAGTTCTGTCATGAAAAAGACAACTATAAGAAAAGAGCGTTAGCTTTGATAGTATATGTGATAGGGTAACATTAGCCACTATAACAATAAACTTCAGAATACCAGTGACTTCACACAGCAGAAGTTTATCTCTCACTCAGACAACAAACCAAAGCAGATGCTCCTTATTTGTGGGGGGTTTCCTCTATGTGGTAATAAAAGGATTCAGGCTTCTAGCTTGACGTTTGGCCTTTCCCTGTGCATTCAGAATCATTTCCAGCCCTCAGAGTGGAAAAGGCACAGTTACATCTTCGAAGCACTACTTCTGCTCATTATCCACTGGCAAGAACTTGTCCCATGACCCAGCTGGCTGCAAAGGAGGCTAGGAAGTATAATCCCTGGCCAGGCTGCTGCATTCCATGGTGTGGAAAGAGCAGCAAACAACTGAGTGTAGGACTGTTGGCCACAAGGAGAATAGGAATGAGTTCGCTCCCTCTCTCTGTTTTTTAACAGTGAATCTGTAGATGATAATGGAATACTGAGTAGGAAAAGACAGATGGACATATAGAGACAAGATGGAACAAGGACAAGATTTGGGAGTCTAAAGGCTGGAATCAAGCAGGTCCAACTTCCTCTCTTTCAAGTAAGAAAACATGATATTGTTTATGCCACTTCTCATTTTCAAATCCCTTATCACAGTGGGATTTGGTTCATTTTCTTTCCGTTTTTTCTTGAAGGGGTCATAAAAATTAAGTCTAAAACGAATGCAATTCTTCAGATAGCAGGTTTGGTTGCCCTTTAAGATACCTAATTTGCGAAACTCCCTTTAATGGGTGCCATCTTCCAGCCGGGGAAATGAGCCACTACCTTGGAAGTCAGGTTTGTTAGCTTTTTTGCCTGAATCCCCTCTATTTTTCTCCCAGCCTCAGTGAGCACAGTTTCTTTTCATCCTAATGTGGTGGGGGAATAAAATGAAAAGAAATTTTCCTTAATTCAATAGTGCAACTTTCCAGTTGTGAAGTACTTTGAAATACAAACTAATTAATAAACACAATTCTTCTCTCAAGCAGTAAGAGGTTTGCCGTTCTCATTTTTCACAGCTGAGAAGGCTGCAGTTAAAATCATTTGCCCCAGGCTGCACACCTCATCTGTGGAAGAGTTGGAGGCACCAGCCCTGTATTCTCTCAGAATGCCATGTTGCCTCTCCAGAGAGTAATCAGCTTTTATACAGGTTGCAGCTAACAATGACTTCCTCAATGACTCCACAGTGCCCCTGGCACTGGCTACACAATTAGTAATGTTCTTGTCACAAACTGTGAGGGATCCACTAAAGAAAATAAAGAAAAAGTAACTCACTGGATGGCCCTATCTCTCACAAACACATTTGGAGATTGAAGAAATACTTTTGCAATCATAAGTTCTGTGCTAAACTGGGAATCAGAAAGATGAGAAGTATTTGTTCATATTCTCTTGCTACTAAGACCCTAGGGCCAAAATTACTATTGCCATTTCACAGATGGAAAAATTAAGACCCAGAGATTGTTGCTCCCAACAGGTAAATCATTGAATCTCTCATTCCAATGGCCACAATGTTGCCTTGGTTCACAAAATGAGAAATGTTGTATACAAATACACTGTAGCCATTTCAGTAAGAAATACACTGTCATAAGTGACATTATATGTGAGGGTTTGCCTTGACCGTATCTTTTGTGAAGGAATATCTGAAATACATCATAGCTGCAGAGTCACAAACTGGCCCCAGTGGTGGTGGAATTCGTAGTCACCTGGAGAAGCCCAAAATGCTTTTACTTTATCCACAGTTAAAACATTTCTATTTTCAAGACTGTATCATAGTTTGGTTATGAGGTATAAGACTTGTCAGTATAAACACTGTTGGCTGTCAAGTATAAGAGAAACACCTAGGAAATAGATCTTTGCAGAATCTTGGCTTCCCCCTTCTTGAAGCATATGCTATTTATGTAAAGGAGGGATTAACTGTTATGTATAAATCTGGACAGGACACTCTGGGTTCATTTTCATTTGTGACCATAGTGAGATTTGCTATTGATGTGATAAAACTGTACTCCTCAATATGAGAGCCACCAGACACATACTGTTATGTGGCCAGTCCAAATTGAAACATGCTCTGTGTGTAAAATACACACCAGATTTTGAAGACTTCAATGTGAAAACAAATTGCAAAATATCTCATTATCTTTATATTGACTACATGATATAATAGTCAATATTATAATTGATAATATTTTGGAAATATTGAACAAATATAATAGATTATTAAAATTAATTTCACTCATTTCGTTATACTTTTATTATGCAGCTACTACAACATTTGAAATTCTGTATGCGAATCACACATTTTTACTAGAAAGTGCTATCACAGAATTCTATTAAGAGTTTCCTAATGTGAAAGCTTATTCAATCACTCAGCCCCCTAGACCACCAGCAATAGCTTCCTTTAAAAATGCACACAAGAAAATGTTCAAGTGGAAGAATACTTCCTGACTTTAGAATCTATCTTTATTACTTTATTTTCTAATATTAGAAAATACGTTAAAGAATGTATTTCTCCCTTGGCTAACTCCCACGTGTCCTTCAAGACAGCACCACGTTACTGCTGGGTTGGGTGCTCTTGTTCTGCACTACTCCAGTTGTATTATAATCTTGTCTCTTATTATGATCTACTTGTCTCTGAGTCTCATTTCTTATGAAGCCCTATGATCAGAGACTCTGTCTTTCATATTTCTATTTCCTGTATCCAGCACACTGCCTGCAAACATTTCACAATCATTTGTTGAAGATTGCTTAATTGAGGAATAAATAAATAAAAGTAATTATTTAGTTGACACCGTTATTTTGGAATTATAAGTAAAAGTTTACATTTGATTGACACTACAAAAGTTGTTAGTTGATTCTCACAAAAGTATTCGTGGAAAAATCCTTCCTCATTAGCAAGACCACATTTTATTAACCACGGTTCTTCACAATCACTCCTCCCTCCACCCAGGAGTGCTGTGGAAATGACACTGATGACTACAGATTTCTATGTGAACATTACAAAGTTAAAAATATAACTGTATTTGGATATAGCAAGTCAACTGAGTTGATGGTAGAGAAGCTACAAACGATATACATTAAGCATTCTTAGGGATTACAAAACTGTCTATACTGAAATTAATGCTGTATTTGAGGTGTATAATTAAAATACCTCAATTAATAATACCTCAATATAATTTATTTCCCAAACCTGGACACTTTGAGAGATAGTGGGAGTGCTACCATATTTATTCTAGCACAAAAAATATCAACTGGACTGTCAGGAACAAATCAGGACCAATGCTCACCCTAGTTATATTAAATGAGAACCATTTCTCAGGCAAGTGACCCATAGTAAAGAATGAATGGATGGGCTGTCTTCACAGGGTGGGGGGGAAGGAAGGGACCCTCGGTCTTAATGGAAACCCCAAAAGTTAGAATCAGTAGTTCTGAGAGTCTACCTTTTCTGATGGTCACTCTCTAAGGAATGAAGGAAACCTTTCGGCAGTTCCCCTCCAGATGGAGCAATCTCATGGACACTGTGGGTGTGAGCTCCATCACTAGCCTACCAGCTCACAAACCCAGAAAACTTCTGAGATGGATCTGTCCCACCTTCCTCTAACCTTCCATATGCTTCATCAGACAGGATAGAAAGAGGGAGGAGCCTTAGAGCTGCAGCTTAGGAGTGCCACATGCCTCAGTTTGACCTTACTGGCCTTGTGGAAAAACTAAAAGCTATGTTACCTTGATGAGTGCTTTCAATGTAAACCAGTGTACATCTTATTGTTACCCTTTGAGAGATGAAGAAACAAAGGCTCAGAGACATTAAGAGATTCACCCAGAGAGAGAATCATGGTAGGGGTTTCTGAGGCCCAGTCTGGGACATTTTCCACTGTAACACATTGCTTCATGGACACACCTCATGCAGACTGTGCTGCCTTAATCTAATTTACTACATAAGCTTGAATGTTTCCAAAGAAATAAAGTGTGATATTCACTCTTTTTTTCCTACAGGTCTGGTTACCCAGTGCCACTTCTGCTTTTGGGCAGACGTGACTCAGCTCACCTAATAACCACAGCCAGTCTAGTAAATGCCTGCACTGCCTGGGGCCCCACGGATGCCGACCAGCATTATTTAAGTTTTCATTCTGAATCTCCTTTAGGGTGACTTTTGTGCACCTGAAGTGCCCGTTAAAGAAGATCAACAAATGGCTGAAGACAGATTTTTCAGCCAGAGGAAAGAATTATTACCTTACCATCAGTCTAATGAAAACAGAGGTGAAATACCAACCTGCACTAGATAAACAGCACACCAAGCCATCCATCACGCTCAGCCGCACTGAGCAGAACACCCTAACCGATTTCACCTGACTTCCCTGCACCTCTCTCAAACAGGTCTTCACAGCCTCAGAGAGCTGGGACCTTTTCTGACAAGTGTCTGTCAGAATAAAAGCCTGAATGGAAATCCTTCAAGCCAGTCTCTCTCCCAACCTGAATTCCCTTTTCTTTCTAGCCATGGACAGCAATAGCCTCTTAAAGACTTGCTTCTTGCTTGCTTGCTCTGGTAAGCTGGTGTTTCCTTCTGGGACCTAGTTTTTACTACTGGGTCTATGCAGCATCTCCAGGGGCACCTCTCTTTCTCAAAACTTCCTGGTTGAGAATTAGCATATCCATTCAGCAGGAGTGCATGCCCACCAATAGGCCCTCTGGGCATAGAGATACAAGGCCCTTGTCTTCTAAGAGCTCAAAGTCTAGGGGAAAAGATAGAAATCTTGCCTATGTGTAGACCATGCAAAGAAGAGGAGGCACTATTAAACTCGCCTGCAAAAAAGAGGTAGCTCTCTAGGTAGTGTCACTCAAAGTCATAGATAGAAGAAAACTGGAGCTCTGAATTTTTAAAAAATGTGCGATTAGACTACCAACTTTATCTCAGTGATTTCCCCTCACTATATCAGACTTCCCGAATCCTATTCAAACCAAATTTTTTGTAGCATCTACCAGGTCAGGTCCCACAGAAGATCCTCCACCTGTTACTCCTCTATCATCTTCTTCCAGGAGTTGGTACCCTGATGCTCTTAGGGAATCTTGAAAACCTATAATATCTGTTCGTAAATTTGGTACCAGCTCCTGGTATGGCTACTTGGAGTCTGTGGCACTTGAAGTCTGTGGCAAGTACAAAGATATAGCTCCTGGTTCAAGAACCAGCTATATATTTTATTCAAGATTTTCATTCCATGGGGTTCTGAGCCTTCATTGCGCCCAAAGATCTGGGTCTTCCATCTGTAGTGATTCTAGCAGGAAAAGTAACATTACTGATATTGACTGCAATAAGTAGATGAACCAGGTGGTGAATCTTTCATGCCATCCAAACAGAAAGAACCTAGTGAGATCAGGATTAGGATCATAACCAATAATATTCACCACTTCTTTACCTGGGGAAGCAGCCCAGAGTTTATGGGTAGATACGGAGTACATAAGCCATCCTTACTCTATAGTTTGTTGTTTATTCTATGACACATGGCAGATAATTCATTTGCTAGCACTATAATGTCTGGATGCTGACTTCATCAAGTCAAATTTAAGTGCTGATTTTTCATTTTCTGAGTCTACTTGTTGAAAGCCATAATGCATGGTTTTTTTTATTTTTATTTTTTTTGAGTTGGAGTTTCACTCTGTTGCAGACTGGAGTGCTGTGGCCGCTCCCAGCCACCGCAGCCTTGACTCACTGGGGTCCCGCGATCCTTCCGCCTCAGCCTTCTGAGTAGCTGGAATTACAGGCGCGCGCGCTACCACGCCCAGCTCATTTTTGGTTTATTGTAGAGATGAGGTCTTGCCAAGTTGCCCAGGCGGGTCTTGAACCCGTGGGTTCAGGCAATCCACTCACCTCAGCCTCCCAAAGGCATGGGATTACAGACTGAGCCACCGAGCCCAGCTCATAACGCATGTTTATAAAGAAAATTCTCAAAGTTTTTAGTATATAATAAATACTTTAAAAATTGTTAACTGTTTTGTGAATCAGTTCCCTAGTTTCCTAATGAATATGACTTTTAAAAAGCTTGGAATGGTGATAGAGTTCCATGATTTAAAGAAATGTTTGAGAAATGCAAATATTAAAAAAGTGAAAGGGCATTTGTGACTATGGGAGATTGTCCCACACTAATGGGAGCATAGGACTCAGGTTTCTCAGGACACCTGGCTACACCCCTGCTTCTTCTGGAATCAGGTTTTGCAAAGGGTAAAGTGGCATGTTGTCTCCTTCAATTGTGCGCTTATTTAAGTAACTTAATTCTTGGAGGTCAACTACTTACCTTATTTCCAAGCTTCTGAGAGACATCTCACTGTCACCTCCAAGGACTAACTATCATTTATTGATTTCCATTGCCTCTAACACTCACACTTAGAGGAATAAGCTCCTCAATAATCACTGTTTTACTGGAACTGTGTCTAATCATATTAGCATCTCATCCACTGTGGCTGCTCCGCAAAATGGCAAATGAAAAGAAGAATGGAGATTTGGGAACTTTTCTTCTGTGGTTGTGAAATTGGAAAGTAATCCAGCTGTTGGGCCAAAGACAAATTTCACCTGTGCTGTTTCAGATCCATCATGCGTACGACGTGGAAAGATAAGGTTACACCCAGTGAGGTGCTGAAACATGGGAAATCGACCCGACCCAAGGGCCACGTTAATTAAAGCAGAGATCTGCAAGCAGGGAGCAGGGCTTATCATCTAGAGGGCCTGGAGACTCCCTAAATGTGTGTTCAAGATCAAATCCAGCCAGTCCTTACCCGTGACTGAGAGGCACTCCAAGGACCCTTTTGAAGTACACCCTGAACTTCCCTGGCACCAACCCAAATGCCTATCCTGCTCTTTGATCATGTAGCTCTAAGAGCCCCAGGATTTCAGACCAAACTGAAGCTCACTAACAATGCCAAAAGGTAGAGATTAGAGGAAAGCAAGGAAGACCTGAAACTTCAACCACATGCCAAAGAGAGAGATAACACCATGTCGAGGCACAGTCAGTACCTCATGACTTTGGGCTTCAGGTCAGAACAGAGGCATCAAAATCATACTCCCAGATACTGCATCTTTTCACGTGTCTACTGCTCTTTGCATATTAGCATTTATTTCTCTAGTGCATGCATGCTTTGTGTATCCTGGCATGTGTTATGGCAGTCAGATAATTTGGATGTAGCCTAAATTCTGGACACACGTAATGAAGATTTGTTTTTCTTTGTTTCTAAGCCCTAGGCTGGAAAACTGTTCTCATGATCAGTTTGCCGTTTTCCAGAAAGATGTATTTGTCTAGCCCTTCCTTCTTGTGAACCTTTTGCTTAGGCAACTTAACTCATAGGGTCTGTGAAGGACTGGAAGTCAGGTGTTGAGAGAAGGAAGGCTGCTGTGTGTGGTGCATGCTGGCAGAGCCTGGGGGGGCTGGGGACCCCGTCGGCCATGCTGAGTGATGTTCTGCACCATTAGCCCAGGCCAAATGTGCTGTACAGAAGGGATGTGTCACACTCACGCAAGTTATGAACTCTGGAGTCTGTAGCTCTGAAGATGTGTTTCAAGAAAGATATTTCTTCAGCTTGCATGCCCTTTCTGGCCTAACACTCTTTCCCTGTGCATGGTAGTGATGCTTGGTGCTAAGTGTCGCCTGATGAGATAGTTATTTTAATGGATAATCATACCAGTAGTGGTAAAAAGAACAGACCCCTAGATAACTAGATTAGAACAAAACCACAATAACTTTCTATATTGTCACTATTAGATAATTATTCACTCTCCTACCCTCGCCTTTGAAGGTGGATTCTAAAACAAAATTCTTGGGGAACTGAAATCACCTCCTTTCGTGTCCTTTCACCTCCATGCATGAGTCTCCTGCTCACTGGCTCAATGTAGTACTCTTGCATTTTGCATACGATCCCTGGGTGATGCCTAATTGTGTTGGGATCCTTTTATTCAACAGGCTTATGGTAGCTGAACTTTGTTCCATGTTGAATTACTATGATTGTTTTAAATCATTAGTATTGTCTGCCTTTAAAGCAGAAATGGACACTGGCCAGTCCATCTATCTGAATATTCCAGTCTAAAGTACACACCTTACATAATAACAAACTACAGTCCTTCTACAGCCATTTGCTTAAGGACATGATCACTGGCCTTCTCCTCTTGTCCCCTGACTCTCTGACCTCACTTCCTACCTTCCTTCTCCTTGGTCTTTGTGCTCCAGCCACCCACCTCCTCAGTGTCCCCAGGGCACACCAGTGGAGTCTTTGCACTTGCTCTTTCCTCAATCTGACTGCTCTTCTCCAGCTGTCTGCATGGCTGGCCCCCAGGTCTTTTTTCAACATCGCCTTCTTCTCCTTGAGGTGTCCCATGGCCATCCTAACCAAAGCTCTCCCTGCACCAGGCACTTTCTGTTATCCTTCCTTGCTTTACTTTTCTCCCTCACATTTATTGCTATCCTATAAATATATACACGCCATATATTTTATTATACTATATATTTTATTTTCTGCTCATTTTAGTGTTTGTCTCCACAAGCTGAATGTGAGGACAGAGAGTTTTGTTTGCTTTGTTCTCTGTTGCACTGGGGCACATGAATAGTGTATAATAGGAGTCTCTGAATGAATGAATGAGTGAATGGGGGCCAGGCTCTCTGGTCACTCCTGATCAAGTCAAACATGGTTTCTTATTGTGAGAAGTGTATTGTCTCATGGGAAAGATGATATTAGGTAATCAAAATAAAATATGTATCCACACAAAAACCTGCTCACAGATGTTTATGGTAGCTTTATTCATAATTGCCAGAATTTGGAAGCAACCATGATGTCCTTCAGTAAATGAATGGATAAATAAGCTTTTGTACATTCCAGACAATGAAATATGATTCAGCACTAAAAGTAAATGAACTATTAAACATGAAAAGGCATGGAGGAAAGTTAAATGTACATTACAAAGTGAAAGAAGCCAATCTGAGGTCACGTACTATATGACTCCAACTATATGACATTCTAGAAAAGGCAAAACCGTGGAGACGGTAAAAAGATCAGTGGTTACCAGGGATTAGAGAGGAAGACAAGATGAACAGATGGAGCACAGAGAATTTTTTAAAAAGCAGTGAAACTCCTGTGTCTGATACTCTAATGGTGGATACATGTCATTAAACATTTGTCTAAGCCCATAGAATGTACAACGCCAGGAGTGAATCCTAGAGAACACTATGGACTTTGGGTAATAATGATGTGATAATGATGTGAGGATGTACATTTAGCAATTGTAATAAATGTATCACATTGCTGGGAGATGTTGATAATGGGGGAGGTGGGAGGAGGGGTATATGAAAGCTCTCTGTACCTTTTGTTCAATTTTGCTGTGAATCTAGAATCACACTAAAAAATAAAGTATTTTTTAAAAATGTTTAAATAATTTGGGAGCAAATCTAAGTGTCTCCAAGGTTACTCGTCTGAACATGACAAAGGTAGTGTCTATAGTATGAAAGTACAGGGGTTAGTGAGGGGGAGCAGCAGTGGAGCCTGGTCTTTCAGTGGAAGTGATGTTTAAACCAAGACTTGAGCCTGACTTGAAAGGTCAGAGGCAAGAAAGGATATGGCGGGTTTCAGGAAATGAAATAATAACATCAGGTTCCAGGTGGCTGGAGTTGGGTGTGAGAACTGAGAAGGATCCAGAAGCGCAATGAAGCTCAATGTGGGGGAATGGGGGAGGACTAGGTCTTGAAGGTCTGGACACAATCTTCAGGAGACTGAGAAATGGCAAACCACAGACGGTTTGTTTTTGTTTTTTGTTTTTTAGTTGGAGTCTCACTTTGGTCACCCAGGCTGGAGTGTAGTGGCATGGTCATGGCCACCGCAGCCTTGACCTGGGCTTAGGTGATCCTTCTGCCTCAGCCCTCCAAGTAGCTGGAACTACAGATGCATGCCGTACAGATGGTTTTTAAGCAGAGAAATAACATGACCAGAACAGCATTTTAGTCAGGCACAGTGGCTCATGCCTGTAATACCAGCACCTTGGGAGGCAGAGGCAAGAGGATTGCCTGAGCCCAGGGCATCCAGACCAACCCAGGCAACCTGGTGAGAACTCATCTCTACAATAAATAAAAAATATTAGTCGGGCATGGTGGCTCCAAATAGTTCCAGCTATTTGGAAGGCTGAGCCAAAGGATCATCTGAGCCCAGCACGTCGAGGCTGCAATAGCCACGAGTATGCCACTGCACTCTAACCTCAGCGACAGAGTGAGATTCTGACTCAAAAAAAAAAAAAGCATTTTAACCAGATTTGAGAAGAAAGATGAAAAGCTAAGATTAAATAGATCTTAGTATATGTAAACTGCCAAATCTATCTGTGGGGGAACAGGTCGACTCTGGGATGAACAAAAATAAGCACATAGGGTACAAGTGAAACAATTTCTTGGGGTCCTTACAGTTTTGGGAACACATTGAACCCATCCCTGCCTCAGCATTTCACCCACCATGTCCCACTTCCTGAAAACGTTCTTTTCACCCATGCGAAGCTACTCACCCTTCATAAATATCGTTGCTGTCCACCTCCTCTGGAGAATGCTTTCATAGCTCTTTCTGTCCTCTTTGATATTTCTTTTCTTTGATCTCTTAAAGCACTAAGGTACACACCATACAAATAAGGACATAATGGTCTACCTTCTTGAATAAATTATTACTCCAAGTAGAATGCTCTCTTCTTTCTAACAAAGGACCTCGCATCCCACCCCACCTCCTGCCCACCTTTCTAGAGAAGGCATGAGAACATACCAGGTTCTTCCAAAATGTGCCAGTTAATTTAGGTGCCAAATGTTGAATATACCCTGACATTTTGCAATCTTAGAATTTCTGAACTTTCAGGAGTAATACCTTATAAATGAGACAATCTGGGCAGATGTAAGTCAGTATGGAAGATCCGGGAAAGAACTAAAATTTAGAGTTATTATCTGGCTAGAATTTAGTCAAGTAACCCCAAAAGGGGGAAAAAAAACCCTCTAAGATGGCTGGGCATTTGTGAAGAACAAAGGTGAAACATCCAAAACTTAAGGACAAATCTCGAATACAGTCTAAAATTAGGCAATTGCCATAAGAATACCCGCAGAACCTGAAAAAAATAAACTTCAGTGAAACTTGGCCAAGTGTATGACTACAAACCTCAGTATAGACAGTATAGGTACCAAAATAATGGAATAAAATATACACAAATAGCTCTGCTTCTGGACTAAGATGTCAAAGCACTTACTTCCTTTTCTCCTTCCTTTCTTCTTTCCTTTCTTCCTTCCTCCCTTTCCTCTTCCTTCTTCCCTTCCCCTTCCTTCACTCACTCCTTCCCTTCCTTTCTTCCTGATACTGAGAATATTATAAACAGATTCATTAAGGATTACTTAATTAATGTATTCTTCTAGTGCCTTTTCACTGGTTAGCAAGGACCACGAAAGGGATCAACATAAACAGTGTGCTGCCTCTTGACTCCAGTTTCAAAATCTCAGTATGTTGCAATAAGTGATCTCTTCAGTGAGAATCTGAAGATGTTTGACTAAGGCCTTGCTGAGGGAGACAACAAAGAATGGGCTACACATTGCTGATCTAGATCGAGCAGTTTATCAGCTATTACAAAATGCTCATAAAGTTACAGCAGGTTTCCCTGTCTACACCATGCAGCAATTATCCCAAGTTTATTTTGTGTCGGTTATAGCATGATGGCAGTGGCAGTCACACAGTTCTAGTGAGAGCTATGTGAGCATTGCTATTCTAGGTGCCCATATTCTAGAGTTTATGACTTGACCATAAAAACTAATCATGGAATGAATCTTGGCATATGAAAGTAACTTCCCAGAAGAATTTTTTTAAAAATAAAAATTAGGAAAAGTCCCACATGCTTAGCCATTCTGATGTCACTCACAGGCACCAAAATGAATTAGCAAGTCCTTTTCCCTCATTTTTTTTTTTTCTTTCTCCAAGGAAATTGTGTACTTCAAGTCCTTTGGGCCAGTTTTCAACCTGATTTGTCTGATAAAAGTTATCACTCGGAGTAAAAAGAATTAAGTTCTTTTATGCTACACAAAGATGTTTTCCTTTGGGGAGTGATGGGCCAGGGGAAGCTAGTTAACACTGAAATCTCAAGCTTGAGTTCAAGATTGTATCTCTGAACATAAACAAGGTGCTAGTATTGAAACTGTGCTTAGATACTCTCTCCTTTTCTTAAATAACCTCCAACATTTTAGGTAATGAAAAACCGTGAAAACAAAGATCCCATCTTTTTTTGTAGCTTGCTAACTGTAGAAACAGATACTGACTGCAAACTGTGTTCCAGATATTTTGTGAACATTATACCATTTAACATTCACGTGAATACTCCATAAGGCACTAACAACTATTTTCACTTTATAAATGAGGAAAGCAAGGCGCATGTCAGTTAAGTAACTTGTTATAAGTCACACAGCAAAACTGGAACCCAAACCCAGACTCATGGGCAAAGGTTAAATCTGTGTGTAGTCTACACAGTCATAACAGAGGTAGGTCATGTTAAAAAATACCAATACTTAGAGGAAAAAACTATCCACAGTTAAATATACATGCTAAAAGGCTTAACTTTGCTAACATACAATATACCTTTGAATGGCAACTGCAGGGCTTTCCAGGGCAGTAAAATACTGATACAGGCAGCTCTTCCATTTAGAATGTCCATTTTTGCCCACATTGTCTTTGGCAATTTCCCTAATCATCTCCAATTTATTTAAAAAGTTTACCACAAGAGTTAAATTGTTCATGATGGCTGGTGGGTAGCATTAACTCAAAGCTAGAAATGCTTTTGCTCTTAGACTCTCATTCTGGGGCCTGGCCACAGTGTAGCTAATAGTCTGTGGGTTACGTTCAAATGATGATTCACATTCATGTCAGTTGAACTTGTCCTCAAACAGCTGCTGGTTATTAAAATTTGATTTGTATTCGGTCCTCCCCCAATATAATAGTAAAAGTCTAATTCACCAATTTTCAGGTTTTTCAAAAATCACTTTTCCTTCTCAGCAGGCTTACTAATTTTAATTGGAGAAAGGAAAAAAAATCTCGAAATATATAAAATCTTTTGTTATCTTTCATCTTTTTAATAATGTATTTATTTTTATCCTAAGTCTAACAGGCAAAGACCAAGCTGATTTCAGTATTTGGCATGGAGCCAACTGCAATATTGATTATATAATATCAATCATGATTATAAGTTATTTTGTTATCATTATGTGAATATTATTTTATAAGCTTTAATAAGATGCTTGAGCATTTAAGATAAATGATTTAGAAGTCTAAATTCATATTCATGCCAAATACACAGGACATATTTTTCATAATTGCTCTTGTCCCTTGGGTCAGTGATACAGTTTATAATCATCATAAAATTTCATTCTTAATTCCTTTTAATTTATCAGAAGGAAAATATAGATGGTTATTACCCAATTAAAATACTCCTGGTGCTTTTAAGGTAGATATTATGGGGGTTTTGGAGTTTCACTAAAGACAATTAAAAAAAGAAAGAGCAGCTGCATAACTTCAAAGTGTTTTTAAGTACTCTGAGTTTGTGGAGATATCCAGCTGTTCAATGGTGCCCTGTCCCACCTGTCTTGTTCTCATATCATTTGTGATGTAATCAAGGAAAAACTGGAACATTTTACCCACATAAAAAGTGCAGGAGCATGTGACTAGAGATAGCATTTTCATTTGATAGCTACAGAATCCATTCTGGTACTTACACACACTTGGTTTACAGTTGACAAGAGTTTAGAAGACAGTCACCAAGCAACCTGAGTTGCTCAATGCATGAATCTGAGTCTACCTCCTTGGTTGGACATAGTGTACTTGGTATGTGAGAGACAAAAGAGATGTGCCCTTGGGATGGATGTTTTGTGAAGGTGTTTGCTAAGGGTGTTTTCTCTAGGTGATTCACATACTACTGGCTGGAAAGCAACCTGGCAGGTGCCCATATACAACCTAGTAGGACAGACTCTGTTACAAAGACTACAATTTCTTTCAGAAAAATTAAATGAAATAAAGTGATAATATTCACAAACAGAAAATGTGTAGTCATCAAAAATTGTATCCCAATTTATTATGAAAGAATTACAAACAGGATTCAGTCTAACACCCCTTCCTTTGATATGCTCAATTTCTGTCTACTTGCTTCTCTATTTCATCATGATCATAAGCCATAAGTGTTTTGAAATCTATTGTTATTTTCTTCCCCTCACTTATCAGAATATCTTAATTTCATGTATGTGTGTCCAGTTCTCTGAAAAGCCGCCCTCAAGGTTCTAAATGTTTACTTAATATTACTATGAAAGCATTCTTTAGAAGGGATACTGTGAAAACACCTTATTTACGTCTAGGCTTTCAAACAATTGGCATCCCTCTCCGAAAGAGAGAACAAGTTGAATCTTCTCAGTGGCAATACAAGGATTCATTGGTGGATGTGGTAAAGGCAAACAGATTTATTTAAATACATGCAAAGAACTATGATTTTGTAGGTGTGTTATCGTTTACAAAGAGCTTTGGCACACATGTGTTATGACATTTGGTAAAAATAAGTGTATCTATCATTTCTAGAAACAAGTCACACTTGTCTCTGAATACACTGTTAATTTGTTAATGATATTTGCTTTCTAAATAGGCAAATTTTCACTAGAAATATTTAACTGTAGAATCCATACTCTAAAAAGTGATGTTGTATGCATTCTTGACTAAAAATAACAACACATTCTTAAAAGGACATTTGTTGGTTTATTACTCACATGGGTAGCAGCCACTGTGGCACCAGTGACTGTGTTTTGCTCAGGATGGGACTCATACCTGACACTGGTTACTCCAGTTCTAAAAAGCTATGAATTTTGATATATGGCTCCTCATTATGAAAGCTTACCTCTTTATGGCTTCTTCCAGGTGAGTGCATGGCTCCAGGCTTTTCTTTTAGGCTCTTTGACCTAGAAAAATGAAGCTTAAAACATGGGACCTGCAGGCACCGACTTGCAGAGGAGAGTCTCAGAGCTGCAGGTATCATGCTTTCAAGGAGCTGGAAAACTCTCGCCGGGGAACATGGAGTCACTCAGCCTTTCAAAGTAGAAACGAAGCCCCAACTTTTTTTTTTTTGTTTTTTTTTTTTTTGAGTT